>NW_025728745.1:0-38367 GCF_021461385.2 Schistocerca piceifrons
GCGTCGCTATGAAATACTATGGGTTCTAAGATTTCTCCCTCTACATCGAGTAACGTTTCTATGGTAGAGACAGGATTTTCTTTTGGGATACGAGTATCTCCTTTCAGATGCACTATTCCTTCTTTACTGCATCCCTCGCTACCTCACATTGACGAATTAACACAGGAATTGCGTCGCTATGAAATACTATGGGTTCTAAGATTTCTCCTTCTAAATCGAGTAACGTTTCTAAGGAAACGACAGGATTTTCTTATGGGATACGAGTATCTCCTTTCCGATGCACTATTCCCTCTTAACTGTATCCCTTGCTCACTCACATGGACAAATTAACTTAGAAATTGCGTCGCTCTGAAATACCATTGGATCTATTTCATCTCCTTCTAAATCGAGTAACGTATCAATGGAAACAAAAGGATTTTCTTTTGGGATACGAGTATCCACACTCCGCTGCACTATTCCTTCTGTACTGCAACCCTCGCTCCCTCAGATTGACGAATTAACACAGATATTGCGTCGCTATGAAATACTATGGGTTCTATGACTTCTCCTTCTATATCGAGAAACGTTTGTATGGAAACGACAGTTTTTTCTTTCGGGATACGAGTATCTCCTTTCCAATGCACTATTCCTTCTCTACTGCATCCCTGGCTCCCTCACATTGATGAATGAACACAGATATTGTGACGCTATGGTATAATATGTGTTCTATGACTTCTCCTTCTAAATCGAGTAACGTTTCTATGGAAACGACATGATTTTCCTTTGCGATACGAGTATCTCCTTTCCGATGCACTATTCCTTCTTTACTGCATCCCTCGCTCCTTCACATTGTTGAATTAACATAGAATTTGCGTCGCTATGAAATTCTATGGGTTCTATGATTTATCCTTAAAAATCGAGTTACGTTTCTATGGAAACGACAGAATTTTCTTTTGGGATAGGAGTATCTCCTTTCCGACGCACTATTCCTCCTCTACTGCATCCCTCGATCCCTCACATTGACGAATTAACACTGAAATTGCGTCGCTATGAAATACTATGTGTTCTATAACTGCTCCTTCTAAATCGAGTAACGTTTCTATTGAAACGACAGGTTATTCTTTTGGGATACGAGTATCTCGTTTCCGATGCACTATACCTTCTTTACTGCATCCCTCGCTCCCTCACATTGACGAATTAACAATGAAATTGCGTCTCCATAAAATATTATGGGTTCTATGACTTCTCCTTCTAAATCGAGTAACTTTTCTATGGAAACGACAGGATTTTCTTTTGGGATACGACTATCTCCTTTCCGATGCACTATTCCTACTTTACTGATTGCCTTGTTCCCTAACATTGACGAATAAGCACAGAAAATGCGTCGCTATGAAATACTATGGGTTCTATGACTTCTCCTTCTAAATCGAGTAACGTTTCTATGGAACGACAGGATTTTCTTTTGGGATACGACTCTCTCCTTTCCGATGCACTATTCCTTCCTGACTCCATCCCTGTCTCCATCACATTGACGAATTAACGCAGAAATTGCGACGCTATGGAATACTATGTGCTCTATGACTTCTCCTTCTAAATCGAATATAGATTCTATGGAAAGGACAGGATTTTCTTATCGGATCCGAGTATCTCCTTTCCGATGCACTATTCCTTCTTTATTGCATCCCTCGCACAATCACATTGACGAATTAACACAGAGATTGCGTCGCTATGAAATACTATGGGTTGTATGATTTCTCCTTGGAAATCGAGTTACGTTTCTATGGAAACGACAGAATTTTCTTTTGGGACACGAGGATCTCCTTTCCGATGCACTATTCCTCCTCTACTGCATCACTCGATCCCTCACATTGACGAATTAACAATGAAATTGCGTCTCTATAAAATACTATGTGTGCCGGCCGAAGTGGCCGTGCGGTTAAAGGCGCTGCAGTCTGGAACCGCAAGACCGCGACGGTCGCAGGTTCGAATCCTGCCTCGGGCATGGATGTTTGTGATGTCCTTAGGTTAGCTAGCTTAACTAGTTCTAAGTTCTAGGGGACTAATGACCTCAGCGGTTGAGTCCCATAGTGCTCAGAGCCATTTGAACCATTTCAAATACTATGTGTTCTATGACTTCTCCTTCTAAATCGAGTAACGTTTCAAAGGGAACGACAGGATTTTACTTTGAGATACGAGTATCTCCTTACCGATGCACTATTCCTACTTTACTGATTGCCTTGTTCCCTAACATTGACGAATAAGCACAGAAAATGCGTCGCTATGAAATACTACGGGTTCTATGACTTCCCCTTTTAAAACGAGTTACGTTTCTATGGAAACGACAGGATTTTCTTTTGGGATGCGTCTATCTCCTTTCCTATGCACTAGTCCTTCTTTACTGCATTCCTGGCTCCCTCACACTCACGAATTAACACAGTAATTGCGACTCCATGGAATACTAAGTGTTCTATGACTTCTCCTTCTAAATCGAGTTACGTTTCTAAGGAAACGACAGGATTTTCTTATGGGATACGAGTATCTCCTTTCCGATGCACTATACCTTCTTTACTGCATCCCTCGCTCCCTCACATTGACGAATTAACAATGAAATGCATCGCTATGAAATACTATGGGTTCTATGACTTCTCCTTCTAAATCGAGTAACGTTTCTATGGGAACGACATGATTTTCTTTTGGAATACGACTATCTCCTTTCCGATGCACTATTCCTTCTTTATTGCATCCCTCGCACCCTCAAATTGCCGAATTAACACAGAGATTGCGTCGCTATGAAATACTATGGGTTCTATGATTTCTCCTTATAAATCGAGTTACGTTTCTATGGATACGACAGAATTTTCTTTTGGGATACGAGTATCTCCTTTCCGATGCACTATTCCTCCCCTACTGTATCCCTCGATCCCTCACATTGACGAATTAACAATGAAATTGCGTCTCTATGAAAAACTATGGGTTCTATGACTTCTCCTTCTAAATCGAGTAACGTTTCAATGGAAACGACAGGATTTTACTTTGAGAAACGAGTATCTCCTTACCTATGCACTCTTCCTACTTTACTGATTGCCTCGTTCCCTAACATTGACGAATACGCACAGATAATGCGTCGCAATGAAATGCTATGGGTTCTATGACTTCTCCTTCTAAATCGAGTAACGTTTCTGTGGAAACGACAGGATTTTCTTTTGGGATACGAGTACCTTATTTCCGATGCACTATTAGTTCTTTACTGCATCCCTCGCTCCCTCACATTGACGAATAAGCAGAGAAATTGCGCCGCCATGTAATACTATGGGTTCTATAACTTCTCCTTCTAAATCGAGTAACGTTTCTATGGAAACGACAGGATTTCGTTTCGGGATACAACTATCTCCTTTCCGATGCACTATTCCTTCTTTACTTCATCCCTCGCTCACTCACATTGACGAATTAACACAGAAATTGTGTCTCTAGGAATTACTATGGGTTCTATGACTTCTCCTTCTAAATCGAGTAACGTTTCCATGGAGACGACTGGGATTTTCCTTTGGGATACGAGTATCTCCTTTCCGATGCACTATTCCTTCTTTATTGCATCCCTCGCTCCCTCACATTGAGGAATTAACACAGAAATTGCGTCGCTATGAAATACTATGGGTTCTAAGATTTCTCCCTCTACATCGAGTAACGTATCTATGGTAGAGACAGGATTTTCTTTTGGGATACGAGTATCTCCTTTCAGATGCACTATTCCTTCTTTACTGCATCCCTCGCTACCTCACATTGACGAATTAACACAGGAATTGCGTCGCTATGAAATACTATGGGTTCTAAGATTTCTCCTTCTAAATCGAGTAACGTTTCTAAGGAAACGACAGGATTTTCTTATGGGATACGAGTATCTCCTTTCCGATGCACTATTCCCTCTTAACTGTATCCCTTGCTCACTCACATGGACAAATTAACTTAGAAATTGCGTCGCTCTGAAATACCATTGGATCTATTTCATCTCCTTCTAAATCGAGTAACGTTTCAATGGAAACAAAAGGATTTTCTTTTGGGATACGAGTATCCACACTCCGCTGCACTATTCCTTCTGTACTGCAACCCTCGCTCCCTCAGATTGACGAATTAACACAGATATTGCGTCGCTATGAATTACTATGGGTTCTATGACTTCTCCTTCTATATCGAGAAACGTTTGTATGGAAACGACAGTTTTTTCTTTCGGGATACGAGTATCTCCTTTCCAATGCACTATTCCTTCTCTACTGCATCCCTGGCTCCCTCACATTGATGAATTAACACAGATATTGTGACGCTATGGTATAATATGTGTTCTATGACTTCTCCTTCTAAATCGAGTAACGTTTCTATGGAAACGACATGATTTTCCTTTGCGATACGAGTATCTCCTTTCCGATGCACTATTCCTTCTTTACTGCATCCCTCGCTCCTTCACATTGTTGAATTAACATAGAATTTGCGTCGCTATGAAATTCTATGGGTTCTATGATTTATCCTTAAAAATCGAGTTACGTTTCTATGGAAACGACAGAATTTTCTTTTGGGATAGGAGTATCTCCTTTCCGACGCACTATTCCTCCTCTACTGCATCCCTCGATCCCTCACATTGACGAATTAACACTGAAATTGCGTCGCTATGAAATACTATGTGTTCTATAACTGCTCCTTCTAAATCGAGTAACGTTTCTATTGAAACGACAGGTTATTCTTTTGGGATACGAGTATCTCGTTTCCGATGCACTATACCTTCTTTACTGCATCCCTCGCTCCCTCACATTGACGAATTAACAATGAAATTGCGTCTCCATAAAATATTATGGGTTCTATGACTTCTCCTTCTAAATCGAGTAACTTTTCTATGGAAACGACAGGATTTTCTTTTGGGATACGACTATCTCCTTTCCGATGCACTATTCTAACTTTACTGATTGCCTTGTTCCCTAACATTGACGAATAAGCACAGAAAATGCGTCGCTATGAAATACTATGGGTTCTATGACTTCTCCTTCTAAATCGAGTAACGTTTCTATGGAACGACAGGATTTTCTTTTGGGATACGACTCTCTCCTTTCCGATGCACTATTCCTTCCTGACTCCATCCCTGTCTCCATCACATTGACGAATTAACGCAGAAATTGCGACGCTATGGAATACTATGTGCTCTATGACTTCTCCTTCTAAATCGAATATAGATTCTATGGAAAGGACAGGATTTTCTTATCGGATCCGAGTATCTCCTTTCCGATGCACTATTCCTTCTTTATTGCATCCCTCGCACAATCACATTGGCGAATTAACACAGAGATTGCGTCGCTATGAAATACTATGGGTTGTATGATTTGTCCTTGAAAATCGAGTTACGTTTCTATGGAAACGACAGAATTTTCTTTTGGGACACGAGGATCTCCTTTCCGATGCACTATTCCTCCTCTACTGCATCCCTCGATCCCTCACATTGACGAATTAACAATGAAATTGCGTCTCTATGAAATACTATGTGTGCCGGCCGAAGTGGCCGTGCGGTTAAAGGCGCTGCAGTCTGGAACCGCAAGACCGCGACGGTCGCAGGTTCGAATCCTGCCTCGGGCATGGATGTTTGTGATGTCCTTAGGTTAGCTAGCTTTAACTAGTTCTAAGTTCTAGGGGACTAATGACCTCAGCAGTTGAGTCCCATAGTGCTCAGAGCCATTTGAACCATTTCAAATACTATGTGTTCTATGACTTCTCCTTCTAAATCGAGTAACGTTTCAAAGGGAACGACAGGATTTTACTTTGAGATACGAGTATCTCCTTACCGATGCACTATTCCTACTTTACTGATTGCCTTGTTCCCTAACATTGACGAATAAGCACAGAAAATGCGTCGCTATGAAATACTACGGGTTCTATGACTTCTCCTTCTAAATCGAGTAACGTTTCTATGGAACGACAGGATTTTCTTTTCGGATACGACTCTCTCCTTTCCGATGCACTATTCCTTCCTTACTCGATCCCTGGCTCCATCACATTGACGAATTAACACAGAAATTGCGACGCTATGTAATACTATGTGCTCTATGACTTCTCCTTCGAAATCGAATATCGATTCAATGGAAAGGTCAGGATTTTCTTATCGGATCCGAGTATCTCCTATCCGATGCACTATTCCTTCTTTATTGCATCCCTCGCACCCTCACATTGACGAATTAACACAGAGATTGCGTCGCTATGTAATACTATGAGTTCTATAACTTCTCTTTCTAAATCGAGTAACGTTTCCATTGAAACAAGAGGATTTTCTTTTGCGATACGAGTAGCTCCTTTCCGATGCACTATTCCCTCTTTACTGCATCTCTCGCTCACTCACATTGACGAATTAACACAGAAATTGCGTCGCTATGAAATACTATGGGTTCCATGACTTCTCCTTCTAAATCGAGTAACGTTTCTATGGAACCGACAGGATTTCCTTTTATGATACGAGTACCTCCTTTCCGATGCACTATTAGTTCTTTACTGCATCACTCGCTCCCTCAAATTGACGAATAAGCAGAGAAATTGCGTCGCCATGTAATACTATGGGTTCTATAACTTCTCCTTCTAAATCGAGTAACGTTTCCATGGAGTCGACTGGATTTTCTTTTGGGATACGAGTATCTCCTTTCCGATGCACTATTCCTTCTATTTTGCATCCCTCGCTCCCTCACATTGAGGAATTAACACAGAAATTGCGTCAGTATGAAATACTATGGGTTCTATGACTTCCCCTTTTAAAACGAGTTACGTTTCTATGGAAACGACAGGATTTTCTTTGGGATACGTTTATCTCCTTTCCTATGCACTAGTCCTTCATTACCCCATCCCTCGCTCAATCACATTGTTGAATTAACATAGAATTTGTGTCGCTATGAAATACTATGGGTTCTATGATTTCGCCTTAAAAATCGAATTACGTTTCTATAGAAACGACTGAATTTTCTTTTGGGATGCGAGTATCTCCTTTCCGATGCACTATACCTTCTTTACTGCATTCCTGGCTCCCTCACATTCACGAATTAACGCAGAAATTGCGACGCTATGGAATACTTTGTGCTCTATGACTTCTCCTACCAAATCGAAAATCGATTCTATGGAGAGGACAGGATTTTCTTATCGGATCCGAGTATCTCCTTTCTGATGCACTATTCCTTCTTTATTGCATTCCTCGCACCCTCACATTGACGAATTAACACAGAGATTGCGTCGCTATGAAATACTATCGTTTCTATGATTTCTCCTTAAAAATCGAGTTACGTTTCGATGGAAACGACAGAATTTTCTTTTGGGATACGAGTATCTCCTTTCCGATGCACTATTCCTCCTCTACTGCAACCCTCGATCCCTCACATTGACGAATTAACAATGAAATTGCGTCTCTATGAAATACTATGGGTTCTATGACTTCTCCCTCTAAATCGAGTAACGTTTCAATGGAAACGACACGATTTTACTTTGAGATACGAGTATCTCCTTACCGATTCACTATTCCTACTTTACTGAATGCCTCGTTCCGTAACATTGACGAATACGCACAGAAAATGCGTCGCTATGAAATACTATGGGTTCTATGACTTCTCCTTCTAAATCGAGTAACGTTTCCATGGAGACGACTGGATTTTCCTTTGGGATACGAGTATCTCCTTTCCGATGCACTATCCCTTCTTTACTGCATCCCTCGCTCCCTCAGATTGACGAATTAACACAGATATTGCGTCGCTATGAATTACTATGGGTTCTATGACTTCTCCTTCTAAATCGAGTAACGTTTACATGGAAACGACAGGATTTTCGTTTGGCATACGAGTATCTCCTCTCCGATGCACTATTCCTTCTTTACTGCATCCCTCGCTACCTCATATTGACGAATTAACACAGAAATTGCGTCGCTATGAAATACTATGGGTTCTATGACTTCTCCTTCTAAATTGAGTAACGTTTCTATGGAAACGACAGAGTTTCCTTTTGGTATACTGGTATACGAGTATCTCCTTTCCGATGCACGATTCCTTCTTTACTGCATCCCTCGCTCCTTCACATTCTTGAATTAACATAGAATTTGCGTCGCTATGAAATTCTATGGGTTCTATGGATTCTCCTTAAAAATCGAGTTACGTTTCTATGGAAACGACAGAATTTTCTTTTGGGATAGGAGTATCTCCTTTCCGATGCACTATTCCTCCTCTACTGCATCCCTCGATCCCTCACATTGACGAATTAACACTGAAATTGCGTCGCTATGAAATACTATGTGTTCTATAACTGCTTCTTCTAAATCGAGTAACGTTTCTATTGAAACGACAGGTTATTCCTTTGGGATACGAGTATCTCCTTTCCGATGCACTATTCCTTCTTTACTGCATCCCTCGCTCCTCACATTGACGAATTAACATAATTTGCGTCTCTATGAAATTCTATGGGATCTATGACTTCTCCTTTTAAATCGAGTAACGTTTCTATGGAAACGACAGGATTTTCTTTTGGTATACGGGAAGTATCTCCTTTCCGTTGCACTATTCCTTCTTTACTGCATCCCTCGCTCCCTCACATTGACGAATTAACACCGAAATTGCTTCGCTATGAAATACTAGGGGTTCCATGACTTCTCCTTCTAAATCGAGTAACGTTTCTATGGACGCGACAGGATTTTCTTTTGGGATACGAGTATCTCCTTTCCGATGAACTATTCCTTCTTTACTGCATCCCTGGCTCCCTCACATTGACGAATTAATACAGATATTGCGACTCTATGGAATACTATGTGTTCTATGACCTCTCCATCTAAATCGAGTAACGTTTCTATGGAAACGACAGGATTTCCTTATGGGCCACGAGTGTCTCCTTTGCGATGAACAATTCCTTCTTTACTGCATTCCTCGCTCCCTCACTTTGACGAATTAACACAGAAGTTGCGTCGCTATGAAATACTATGGGTTCAACGACTTCTCCATCTAAATCGAGTAATGTTTCTATGAAAACGACAGGATTTTCTTTTGGTATACGAGTATCTCCTTGCCGAAGCACTATTCCTTCTTTACTGCATCCCTCGCTCCCTCACATTGACGAATTAACACAGAAATTGCGACGTTATGAAATACTATGGGTTATATGACGTCTCCTTCTAAATCGAGTTACGTTTCTATGGAAACGAGAGGATTTTCTTTTGGGATACGTCTATCTCCTTTCCGATGCACAATTCCTTCTTCATTGCATCCCTCGCACTCTCACATTGACGAATTAACCCAGAAATTGGGTCGAAATGAAATACTATGGGTTCTATAACTTCTCTTTCTAAAGCGAGCTACGTTATTATTGAAACGACAGGATTTTCCTATGGAATACGAGTATCTGCAATCCGATGCACTATTTCTTCTTTACTGCATCCCTCGCTCCCTCATATTGACTAATTAACACAGAAACTGCGTCGCTATGATATACTATGCGTTCTACGACTTCTCCTTCTAAATCGAGTAACGTTCCAATGGAAACGACTGGATTTTCTTTTGGGATACGAGCATCTCCTCTCCGATGCACTATTCCTTCTTTATTGCATCCCTCGCACCCTCACATTGACGAATTAACACAGAGGTTGCGTCGCAATGAAATACTATATGTTCTATAACTTCTCTCTCTAAATCGAGTAACGTTTCTATTGAAACGACAGGATTTTCTTTTGGGATACGAGTATCTCCTTTCCGATGCCCTATTCCGGCTTTACTGCATCTCTCGCTGCCTCACATTGGCGAATTAACACAGAAATTGCGTCGCTATGAAATACTATGGGTTCCATGACTTCTCCTTCTAAATCGAGTAACGTTTCTGTGGAAACGACAGTATTTTCTTGTATGATGCGAGTACCTCCATTCCCATGCACTATTAGTTCTTTACTGCATCCCTCGCTCCCTCACATTGACGAATAAGCAGAGAAATTGCGTCGCCATGAAATACTATGGGTTCTACAACTTCTCCATCTAAATCGAGTAGCGTTTCTATGGTAACGACAGGATTTTCATTTGCGATACGAATATCTCCTTTCCGAGGCACTATTCCTTCTTTACTGCATCCCTCGCTATCCCACATTGGCGAATTAACACAGAAATTGCGTCGCTATGAAATACTATGGGTTATATGACTTCTCCTTCTAAATCGAGTAACGTTTCTATGGAAACGACAGGATTTTCTTTTGGTATACGAGTATCTCCTTTCCGTTGCACTATTCCTTCTTTACTGCATCCCTCGCTCCCTCACATTGACGAATTAACACAGAAATTGCGTCGCTATAAAATACTATGGGTTCTATGACTTCTCCTTCTAAATCGAGTAACGTTTCTATGGAAACGACAGGATTTTCTTTTATGATACGAGTACCTCCTTTCCGATGCAATATTAGTTCTTTACTGCCTCCCTCGCTCCCTCACAATGACGAATAAGCAGAGAAATTGCGTCGCCATGAAATACTATGGGTTCTGACTTCTCCTTCAAAATCGAGTAACGTTTCTATGGAAACGACAGGATTTTCCTTTGAGATACGAGTATCTTATTTCCGATGCACTGTTCCTTCCCTACCGCATCCCTGGCTCCATCACATTGACGAATTAACACAGAAAAATGCGACGCCATGGAATACTATGTTCCCTATGACTTTTCCTTCTAAATCGAGAAATGTTTCTATGGAAACGACTGGATGTTCTTTTGGTATACGAGTATCTCCTTCCCGAAGCACTATTCCTTCTTTACTGCATCCCTCGCTCCCTCACATTGACGAATTAACACAGAAATTGCGACGTTATGGAATACTATGGGTTATATGACGTCTCCTTGTAAATCGAGTTACGTTTCTATGGAAACGAGAGGATTTTCTTTTGGGATACGTCTATCTCCGTTCAGATGCACTATTCCTTCTTTATTGCATCCCTCGCACTCTCACATTGACGAATTAACCCAGAAATTGTGTCGAAATGAAATACTATGGGTTCTATAACTTCTCTTTCTAAATCGAGTTACGTTATTATTGAAACGACAGGATATTCTTATGGGATACGAGTATCTGCTATCCGATGCACTATTTCTTCTTTACTGCATCCCTCGCTCCCTCATATTGACTAATTAACACAGAAATTGCGTCGCTATTATATACTATGCGTTCTACGACTTCTACTTCTAAACCGAGTAACGTTTCTATGGAAACGACAGGATTTTCTTTTGGGATACGAGTATCTCCTTTCCGATGAACAATTCCTTCTTTACTGCATTCCTCGCTCCCGCACATTGACGAATTAACACAGAAATTGCGTCGCTATGAAATACTATGGATTCTATGACTTCCCCATCTAAATCGAGTAATGTTTCTATGGAAACGACAGGATTTTCTTCTGGTATACGAGTATCTCCTTGCCGAAGCACTATTCCTTCTTTACTGCATCCCTCGCTCCCTCACATTGACGAATTAACACAGAAATTGCGACGTTATGAAATACTATGGGTTATATGACGTCTCCTTCTAAATCGAATTACGTTTCTATGGAAACGAGAGGATTTTCTTTTGGGATACGTCTATCTCCTTTCCGATGCACTATTCCTTCCTTATTGCATCCCTCGCACTCTCACATTGACGAATTAACATAGAAATTGGGTCGAAATGAAATACTATGGGTTCTATAACTTCTCTTTCTAAATCGAGTTACGTTATTATTGAAACGACAGGATTTTCTTATGGAATACGAGTATCTGCTATCCGATGTACTATCTCTTCTTTACTGCATCCCTCGCTCCCTCATATTGACTAATTAACACAGAAATTGCGTCGCTATTATATACTATGCGTTCTGCGACTTCTCCTTCTAAATCGAGTAACGTTTCTATGGAAACGAGAGGATTTTCTTTTGGGATACGTCTATCTCCTTTCCGATGCACTATTCCTTCTTTATTGCATCCCTCGCACTCTCACATTGACGAATAAACCCAGAAATTGGGTCGAAATGAAATACTATTCATCTATAACTTCTCTTTCTAAAGCGAGCTACGTTGTTATTGAAACGACAGGATTTTCTTATGGGATACGAGTATCTGCTATCCGATGCACTATTTCTTCTGTACTGCATCCCTCCCTCCCTCATATTGACTAATTAACACAGAAATTGCGTCGCTATGATAAACTATGCGTTCTACGACTTCTCCTTCTAAATCGAGTAACGTTTTAATGGAAACGACTGGATTTTCTTTTGGGATACGAGTATCTCCTTTCCGATGCACTATTCCCTCTTTACTGCATCACTCGCTCCCGCACATTGACGAATTAACACAGAAATTGCGTCGCTATAAAATACTATGTGTTACATGACTTCTCCTTCTAAATCGAGTAACGTTTCTATGGAAACGACAGGATTTTCTTTTATGATACAAGCACCTCCTCTCCGAGGCAATATTAGTTATTTACTGCATCCCTCGCTCCCTCTCATTGACGAATAAGCAGAGTAATTGCGTCGCTATGAAATACTATGTGTTCTATGATTTCTCCTTCTAAATCGAGTAACGTTTCTATTGAAACAACAGGTTTTTCTTTTCGGATCCGAGTATCTCCTTTCCGATGCACTTTTCCTTCTTTATTGCATCCCTCGCACCCTCACATTGACGAATTAACACAGAGGTTGCGTCGCTATGAAATACTATATGTTCTATAACTTCTCTCTCTAAATCGAGTAACATTTCTGTTGAAACGACAGGATTTTCTTTTGGGATACGAGTATCTCCTTTCCGATGCCCTATTCCGTCTTTACTGCATCTCTCGCTCCCTCACATTGACGAATTAACACAGAAATTGCGTCGCTATGAAATACTATGGGTTCCATGACTTCTCCTTCTAAATCGAGTAACGTTTCTGTGGAAACGACAGGATTTTCTTTTATGATGCGAGTACCTCCATTCCCATGCACTATTAGTTCTTTACTGCATCCCTCGCTCCCTCACAATGACGAATAAGCAGAGAAATTGCGTCGCCATGAAATACTATGGGTTCTGACTTCTCCTTCTAAATCGAGTAACGTTTCTATGGAAACGACAGGATTTTCTTTTGGTATAACAGTATCTCTTTTCCGATGCACTATTCCTTCTTTAGTGCATCCCTCGCTCCCTCACATTGACGAATAAACACAGAAATTTCGTCGCTATGAAATACTACGGGTTCCATGACTTCTCCTTCTAATTCGAGTATCGTTTCTATGGAAACGAAAGGATTTTCTATCGAGATACGAGTATCTCCTTTCCGATGCACTATTCCTTCTTTACTGCATGCCTGGCTCCCTAACATTGACGAATCAACACAGATTTGCGACTCTATGGAATACTATGTGCTCTATGACTTCTCCTTCTAAATCGAGTAACGTTTCTATGGAAACGACAGGATTTTCTTATGGGATACGAGTATCTCCTTGTTGATAAACTATTCCTTCTGTACTGCATCCCTCGCTCACTCATATTGACGAATTAACACAGAAATTGCATCGCTATGAAATACTATGGGTTCTATGACATCTCCTTCAAAATCAAGTAACGTTTCTTTGGAAACGACAGGATGTTCTTTTGTGATACGACTATCTCCTTTCCGATTCACTATTCCTTCTTTACTGCATCCCTCGATCCCTCACATTGACGAATTAACACAGAAGTTGCGTCGCAGTGAAATACTTTGGTCTCTATGATTTCTCCTTCTAAATCGAGTGACCTTTCTATGCAAACGACAGGATATATTTTTGGGATACGAGTATCATCTTTCCGATGCACTATTCTTACTTTACAGCATCCCTCGTCCCTCACATTGACGAATTAACTCAGAAACAGCGTCGCTATGAAATACTATGGGTTCTATGACTTCTCCTTGTAAATCGAGTAACTTTTCTATGGAAACGACAGGATTTTCTTTTGGGATACGAGTATCTCCTTTCCGATGCACTATTCCTTCTTTACTGCATCCCTCGCTCCCTCACATTGACGAATTAACACAGAAATAGCGACGCTACGGAATACTATCTGTTCTGTGACTTCTCCCTCTAAATCGAGTAACGTTTCTATGGAAACGACAGGATTTTCTTTTGGGATCCGAGTATCTCCTTTCCGACGCACTATTCCTTCTTTACTGCATCCCTCGCTCCCACACATTGACAAATTAACACAGAAATTGCGTCGCAATGAAATACTATGAGTTCTATGACTTCTCCTTATAAAATGAGTAACGTTTCTATGGAAACGACAGGATTTTATTTTGGTATAGGAGTATCTCCTTTGCAAAGCACTATTCCTTCTTTACTGCATCCCTCGCTCCCTCACATTGACGAATTAACACAGAAATTGCGTCGCTATGAAATACTATGGGTTCTATGACTTCTCCTTCTAAATCGAGTAACGTTTCTATGGAAACGTCAGGATTTTCTATTGGGATACATGTATCTCCTTTCCGATGCGCTATTCCCTCTTAACTGCATCCCTCGTTCCCTCACATAGGCAAATTAAGACAGAAATTGCGTCGATATGAAACACCATTGGTTCCAAGACATCTCCTTCTTAATCGAGTAACGTTTCTAAGGAAACGACAGGATTTTCTTTTACGATACGAGTATCTCCATTCCGATGCACTATTCCTTCTTTACTGCATCGCTCACTCCCTCAGATTGACTAATTAACACAGAAATTGCGTCGCTATGATATACTATGCGTTCTACGACTTCTCCTTCTAAATCGAGTAACGTTTCAATGGAAACGACAGGATTTTCTTTTGGGATACGAGTATCTCCTTTCCGATGCACTATTCCTTCTTTACTGCATCCCTGGCTCCCTAACATTGACGAATAAACACAGATTTGGGACTCTATGGAATACTATGTGCTCTATGACTTCTCCTTCTAATTCGAGTAACGTTTCTATGGAAACGACAGGATTTTCTTATGGGATACGAGTATCTCCTTTCCGATGCACTATTCCTTCTTTACTGCATCCCTCGATCCCTCACATTGACGAGTTAACACAGAATTAGCGTCGCTATGAAATACTATGGGTTCTATGACTTCCCCTTCTAAATCGAGTGACCTTTCTATGCAAACGACAGGATATATTTTTGGGATACGAGTATCAACTTTCCGATGCACTATTCCTACTTTACTGCATCCCTCGCACCCTCACATTGACGAATAAACACAGAAATTTCGTCGCTATGAAATACTACGGGTTCCATGACTTCTCCTTCTAAATCGAGTAACGTTTCTATGGAAACGACAGGATTTACTTTTATGATACGAGTACCTCCTTTCCGATGCAATATTAGTTCTCTACTGCATCCCTCGCTTCCTCAAATTGACGAAAAAGCAAAGAAATTGCGTCGCTATGAAATACTATGTCTTTCGACTTCTCCTTCTAAATCGGGTAACATTTCTATGGAAACGGCAGGATTTTCTTTTGGTATTAGAGTATCTCTTTTCCGATGCACTATTCCTTCTTTACTGCATCCCTCGCTCCCTCACATTGACGAATAAACACAGAATTTTCGTCGCTATGAAATACTACGGGTTCCATGGCTTCTCGTTCTAAATCGAGTATCGTTTCTATGGAAACGACAGGATTTTCTATTGGGATACGAGTATCTCCTTTCCGATGCACTATTTCTTCTTTACTGCATCCCTGGCTCCCTAACATTGACGAATTAACACAGATTTGCGACTCTATGGAATACTATGTGCTCTATGACTACTCCTTCTAAATCGAGTGACGTTTCTATGGAAACGACATGATTTTCTTATGGGATACGAGTATCTCGTTGTTAATAAACTATTCCTTCTTTACTGCATCCCTCGCTCCCTCACATTGACGAATTAACACAGAAATTGCATCGCTATGAAATACTATGGGTTCTATGACTTCTCCTTCAAAATCGAGTAACGTTTCTATGGAAACGACAGGATGTTCTATTGTGATACGACTATCTCCTTTCCGATGCACTATTCCTTCTTTACTGCATCCCTCGATCCCTCACATTCACGAATTAAAACAGATTTTGCGTAGCTATGAAATACTATGGGTTCTATGACTTCTCCTTCTAAATCGAGTGACCTTTCTATGCAAACGACAGGATATATTTTTGGGATACGTGTTTCATCTTTCCGATGCACTATTCCTACTTTACAGCATCCCTCGTTCCCTCACATTGACGAATAAGCACAGAAATTGCGTCGCTATGATATCCTATGGGTTCATTGACTTCTCCTTCTAAATCCAGTAACGTTTCTATGGATACGAGAGGATTTTCTTTTGGTATACGAGTATATCCTTTCCGATGCACTATTCCTTCTTTACTGCATCCCTCGCTCCCTCACATTGACGAATAAGCAGAGAATTTGCTGCGCTATGAAATACTATGGGTTCTGACTTCTCCTTCTAAATCGAGTAACGTTTCTATGGAAACGACAGGATTTTCATTTGGTATAAGAGTATCTCTTTTCCGATGCACTATTCCTTCTTTACTTCATCCCTCGCTCCCTCACATTGACGAATTAATACAGAAATTTCGTCGCTATGAAATACTACGGGATCCATGACTTCTCCTTCTAAATCGAGTAACGTTTCTACGGAAACGACAGGATTTTCTTATGGGATACGAGTATCTCCTTTCCGATGCACTATTCCTTCTTTACTGCATCCCTCGATCCCTCACATTGACGAATTAACACAGAATTTGCGTCGCTATGAAATACTAATGGTTCTATGACTTCTCATTCTAAATCGAATGACCTTTCTATGCAAACGACAGGATATATTTTTGGGTTTTTTTTTTTTTCACTTGCCGCCCTGATTTTACGACCCACCACCTAAGTGCTTAAGGTGGGTCTATTTTGACCACTTGGCCGCTACGACCGGTGTGCGGACACTGATGTAGTTGATGAAACTCACACCAGATCCCGCATCCGGTCGCACCGTTGCCCGTGTCCCGCCACGTGGAGGCGGGTCTGTGCTTTTTTTTTTTTTTTCCTTATTTTTTTCTTTACTTTGGCAGCTTTCCCAAAACCGATTTAACAAAATTTTTACAAAAATTAATTTTGAATTGGAAGAAGGAAATACAAGGAATAGTTTAGTCTGAAGAGGAGAAAAGACGATAGGAAAGGAAGAGATGATAGTCCCACCACCGTAGGGGACTGAGGATGAGCGCCTTGGGATTTATCTTCAAGCTTCTGATCCTCAGTCCCCTAACCTTAGCCTAGGAAGTTCTATTCTATTCTATTTATGGCGTTTGATATCTCTAATTATGTTCTATCTGGTTACTTGTATACAGGTTTAGAGGGCCGTGGTAGCTGATGGCAATTGCGACGGTGCGCCGACACTGTTTATGTCTAATTTTATACATTAATCTATTGTCGGTTTTAGGTCTACTTATGTAAGTCTATTGCATGTCAGTTGTTTTATATTGAGACTTAGTTTAGTTCTTCCACACTATGGTGTCTGTCTGGGTGCTGCATATAGGTTTATTGTCTGTGTGGTCTTCTGTTCCTGTACTCTTTGTGGCATTCGTCAGAAATTTTGTCTGTTAGTGCGTTCAGTATGTCCCAAAGTTCAGGTGTTCTGATCGCATCGTATATGTGTTCCTCTGTCTGTAGGTGTTGTATCCCAGGTGTGTTCCTGTGCTGTCTGTATTTCCCGCAGAATAGGATTGTGTGTTCGGGGGTTCACATACCTCCACATGGACACGTTGATGTGTCTCTAAGACTCACGCGATTTAAGTGCGTGGGATAAGGTCCGTGGCCAGTCAAGAAATGCACCATGCCGCGGCTAGGATCGGCATGTTTCATTCTTAATCTTTCCGTTATGTTCGGAAAAAATGTATACACTCTCCGTCCCTTTTCACTTGTGCCCCATTCCTGTTGCCATGTGTCGATTTTCCATTTTTTGAGGTCCCGCTTATTGTTCATCGGGGAACCAGTCAATATGTTGACCTGGTCTAGTCTACCCATCTTTAACCAGTATAGAGCGGCCCGATATTTGATTGTGATATCTATCGGGAAGATTCCTAGCACGACACACAGTGCTTCAACTGATGTAGTGCCGAAGGCTCCCGATAGTCGCAGAAGGACGCTTCTCTGCCCTCGCCTAACCGCTGTTCTGTTTGTGGCGAGGTTGAGTCTGTGCGCCCATGTACTGCGCAGTGGTAAGTTCGTGTGACTGACAGAGGAAGTCTGTATTGTCCTGAATTAATCCTTGCCAGTTTATGTAGTAATTTTTCTGCCTTGTTTGTTGTTATTCTGATATGTTCATGGAAGTTCAGCTTCTCATCTATGTATACGCCCAAGTAGCGGGTTACCGTCATTCTCTTTATGTTGTTGTTCTGTATTTTAATAGATGGATTGCGTCTGAGTTGCCCTTTGAGCAGTGTGTATGTTGTTTTGTTGCCCGCTATCTTGAGCTTGTTGGTGTTGCACCATTGTGTTATTGTTTGCAGTGTGCCACTCGCCTTCTTCTCTAGCTGGGCTCTTGTATTTGCTGAGATAACTACCAGTAGGTCATCTGCATAGGCGACAGCACCGTCTGTCCTCATATCCTCCTCCAGCAGTTGCAGGAGAGGTTCAAAAATTATGTCCCAGAAGATGGGTCCACAGATCGATCCCTGCGGACATCCCTTGGTAATTTTCCTTATTACCTTCCGGTTGCCCACGCGCCATTCCACTATTCTGTCTCTGCAGTAGTCTAAAAGACTGTTGTATAGGGCTGCGGGTACTTCCATCTGGCGTAACCTCAGAAACAGTGCTGGCCACCACAGGTTGTCAAATGCTCCTACGATGTCTATCATGATTGCCAAAGAGTATGTTTTATCTGTGTTTTGTGTAATTTCTAAGGCTCTGTTTATTGCATCATCGATGCTTTTCCCTTTCCGAAATCCAAACTGGTGGGGATTCATTCCAAGTAGGGTTCCGTGAGCCTGCAAGCGGTCACACAGTAGCCTCTCTTGGATTTTTGCCATGGTGTTTATGAGGCATATTGGTCTGTAGGATTTCGGATCTGATTGGTCTCTGTCTGATGATTTTCGTATGATGACTGCATTTGAGGTTTTCCAGGTTTTCCAGACTGTCGGTACACGGCCTAGCCTTAAGGCGTCGTTTAGTAGTTCTGTTAAGTATGGGGTGATCTGTGGTGCTAGCCTCTTAAGCACTTCTGCATGGATCCTGTCGGGTCCAGGTGCTTTTTTATTCTTTAGCTCTCTTATCGCCACCGCAACTTCCTCGTGCGCAAAGGGGATACGAGTATCATCTTTCCGATGCACTGCTCCTATGGAAAAGACTGGATTTTCTTTTGCGATAGGAGTATCTAATTTCCGATGCACTATTCCTTCTTTCCTGCATCTCTCGCTCCCTCACATTGACGAATTAACACAGAAATTGCGTCGCTATGAAATACTATGTGTTCTATGACTTCTCCTTCTAAATCGAGTAACGTTTCTATGGTAACGACAGGATTTTCTTTTGGGATACGTCTATCTCCTTTCCGATGCACTATTTCTTCTTTACTGCATCCCTCGCTCCCTCATATTGACTAGTTAACACAGAAATTGCGTAGCTATGATATACTATGGGTTCTACGACTTCTCCTTCTAAATCGAGTAACGTTTCAATGGAAACGACAGGATTTTCTTTACGGATACGAGTATCTCCTTTCCGATGCACTATTCCCTCTTTACTGCATCACTCGCTCCGTCACATTGACGAATTAACACAGAAATTGCGTCGCTATGAAATACTATGTGTTCCATGACTTCTCCTTCTAAATCGAGTAACGTTTCTATGGAAACGACAGGATTTCCTTTTATGATACGAGTACCTCCTTTCCGATGCACTATTAGTTCTTTACTGCATCCCTCGCTCCCTCAGATTGACGAATAAGCAGAGAAATTGCTTCGCCATGAATTACTATGGGTTCTATAACTTCTACTTCTAAATCTAGTAACATTTCTATGGAAACGACAGGATTTCGTTTCGGGATACAACTATCTCCTTTCCGATGCACTATTCCTTCTTTACTTCATCCCTCGCTCCCTCACATTGACGAATTAACACAGAAATTGCGTCGCAATGAAATACTATGAGTTCTATGACTTCTCCTTCTAAAATGAGTATCGTTTCTATGGAAACGTCAGGATTTTCTATTGGGATACATGTATCTCCTTTCCGATGCGCTATTCCCTCTTAACTGCATCCCTCGCTCCCTCACATTGACGAATAAGCAGAGAATTTGCGGCGCTATGAAATACTATGGGTTCTGACTTCTCCTTCTAAATCGAGTAACGTTTCTATGGAAACGACAGGATTTTCATTTGGTATAAGAGTATCTCTTTTCCGATGCACTATTCCTTCTTTACTTCATCCCTCGCTCCCTCACATTGACGAATTAATACAGAAATTTCGTCGCTATGAAATACTACGGGATCCATGACTTCTCCTTCTAAATCGAGTAACGTTTCTATGGAAACGACAGGATTTTCTTATGGGATACGAGTATCTGCTTTCCGATGCACTATTCCTTCTTTACTGCATCCCTCGATCCCTCACATTGACGAATTAACACAGAATTTGCGTCGCTATGAAACACTAATGGTTCTATGACTTCTCATTCTAAATCGAATGACATTTCTATGCAAACGACAGGATATATTTTTGGGTTTTTTTTTTTTTTTCACTTGCTGCCCTGATTTTACGACCCACCACCTAAGTGCTTAAGGTGGGTCTATTTTGACCACTTGGCCGCTACGACCGGTGTGCGGACACTGTTGTAGTTGATGAAACTCACACCAGATCCCGCATCCGGTCGCACCGTTGCCCGTGTCCCGCCACGTGGAGGCGGGTCTGTGCTTTTTTTTTTTTTTTTTTCTTATTTCTTTCTTTACTTTGGCAGCTTTCCCAAAACCGATTTAACAAAATTTTTACAAAAATTAATTTTGAATTGGAAGAAGGAAATACAAGGAATAGTTTAGTCTGAAGAGGAGAAAAGACGATAGAAAAGGAAGAGATGATAGTCCCACCACCGTAGGGGACTGAGGATGAGCGCCTTGGGATTTATCTTCAAGCCTCTGATCCTCAGTCCCCTAACCTTAGCCTAGGAAGTTCTATTCTATTCTATTTATGGCGTTTGATATCTCTAATTATGTTCTATCTGGTTACTTGTATACAGGTTTAGAGGGCCGTGGTAGCTGATGGCAATTGCGACGGTGCGCCGACACTGTTTATGTCTAATTTTATACATTAATCTATTGTCAGTTTTAGGTCTACTTATGTAAGTCTATTGCATGTCAGTTGTTTTATATTGAGACTTAGTTTAGTTCTTCCACACTATGGTGTCTGTCTGGGTGCTGCATATAGGTTTATTGTCTGTGTGGTCTTCTGTTCCTGTACTCTTTGTGGCATTCGTCAGAAATTTTGTCTGTTAGTGCGTTCAGTATGTCCCAAAGTTCAGGTGTTCTGATCGCATCGTATATGTGTTCCTCTGTCTGTAGGTGTTGTATCCCAGGTGTGTTCCTGTGCTGTCTGTATTTCCCGCAGAATAGGATTGTGTGTTCGGGGGTTCACATACCTCCACATGGACACGTTGAT
Source organism: Schistocerca piceifrons (assembly GCF_021461385.2). Lineage (NCBI taxonomy): Eukaryota > Metazoa > Arthropoda > Insecta > Orthoptera > Acrididae > Schistocerca > Schistocerca piceifrons. The sequence goes on from NW_025728745.1 coordinate 21,630, forward strand.
GTGTCTCTAAGACTCACGCGATTTAAGTGCGTGGGATAAGGTCCGTGGCCAGTCAAGAAATGCACCATGCCGCGGCTAGGATCGGCATGTTTCATTCTTAATCTTTCCGTTATGTTCGGAAAAAATGTATACACTCTCCGTCCCTTTTCACTTGTGCCCCATTCCTGTTGCCATGTGTCGATTTTCCATTTTTTGAGGTCCCGCTTATTGTTCATCGGGGAACCAGTCAATATGTTGACCTGGTCTAGTCTACCCATCTTTAACCAGTATAGAGCGGCCCGATATTTGATTGTGATATCTATCGGGAAGATTCCTAGCACGACACACAGTGCTTCAACTGATGTAGTGCCGAAGGCTCCCGATAGTCGCAGAAGGACGCTTCTCTGCCCTCGCCTAACCGCTGTTCTGTTTGTGGCGAGGTTGAGTCTGTGCGCCCATGTACTGCGCAGTGGTAAGTTCGTGTGACTGACAGAGGAAGTCTGTATTGTCCTGAATTAATCCTTGCCAGTTTATGTAGTAATTTTTCTGCCTTGTTTGTTGTTATTCTGATATGTTCATGGAAGTTCAGCTTCTCATCTATGTATACGCCCAAGTAGCGGGTTACCGTCATTCTCTTTATGTTGTTGTTCTGTATTTTAATAGATGGATTGCGTCTGAGTTGCCCTTTGAGCAGTGTGTATGTTGTTTTGTTGCCCGCTATCTTGAGCTTGTTTGTGTTGCACCATTGTGTTATTGTTTGCAGTGTGCCACTCGCCTTCTTCTCTAGCTGGGCTCTTGTATTTGCTGAGATAACCACCAGTAGGTCATCTGCATAGGCGACAGCACCGTCTGTCCTCATATCCTCCTCCAGCAGTTGCAGGAGAGGTTCAAAAATTATGTCCCAGAAGATGGGTCCACAGATCGATCCCTGCGGACATCCCTTGGTAATTTTCCTTATTACCTTCCGGTTGCCCACGCGCCATTCCACTATTCTGTCTCTGCAGTAGTCTAAAAGACTGTTGTATAGGGCTGCGGGTACTTCCATCTGGCGTAACCTCAGAAACAGTGCTGGCCACCACAGGTTGTCAAATGCTCCTACGATGTCTATCATGATTGCCAAAGAGTATGTTTTATCTGTGTTTTGTGTAATTTCTAAGGCTCTGTTTATTGCATCATCGATGCTTTTCCCTTTCCGAAATCCAAACTGGTGGGGATTCATTCCAAGTAGGGTTCCGTGAGCCTGCAAGCGGTCACACAGTAGCCTCTCTTGGATTTTTGCCATGGTGTTTATGAGGCATATTGGTCTGTAGGATTTCGGATCTGATTGGTCTCTGTCTGATGATTTTCGTATGATGACTGAATTTGAGGTTTTCCAGGTTTTCCAGACTGTCGGTACACGGCCTAGCCTTAAGGCGTCGTTTAGTAGTTCTGTTAAGTATGGGGTGATCTGTGGTGCTAGCCTCTTAAGCACTTCTGCATGGATCCTGTCGGGTCCAGGTGCTTTTTTATTCTTTAGCTCTCTTATCGCCACCGCAACTTCCTCGTGCGCAAAGGGGATACGAGTATCATCTTTCCGATGCACTGCTCCTATGGAAAAGACTGGATTTTCTTTTGCGATAGGAGTATCTAATTTCCGATGCACTATTCCTTCTTTCCTGCATCTCTCGCTCCCTCACATTGACGAATTAACACAGAAATTGCGTCGCTATGAAATACTATGTGTTCTATGACTTCTCCTTCTAAATCGAGTAACGTTTCTATGGAAACGACAGGATTTCCTTTTATGATACGAGTACCTCCTTTCCGATGCACTATTAGTTCTTTACTGCATCCCTCGCTCCCTCAGATTGACGAATAAGCAGAGAAATTGCTTCGCCATGAATTACTATGGGTTCTATAACTTCTACTTCTAAATCTAGTAACATTTCTATGGAAACGACAGGATTTCGTTTCGGGATACAACTATCTCCTTTCCGATGCACTATTCCTTCTTTACTTCATCCCTCGCTCCCTCACATTGACGAATTAACGCAGAAAATGCGTCCCTATGATTTACTTTGGGTTCTATGACTTCTCCTTCTATATCGAGCAACGTTTCTATGGAAACGACAGGATTTTCGTTTGGGATACGAGTATCTCCTTCCCGATGCACTATGCCTTCTTTACTGTATCCCTCGCTCACTCACATTGACGATTTAACACAGAAATGGCGTCGCTATGAAATACTATGGCTTCTATGACTTCTCCTTCTAAATCGAGTAACGCTTCTACGGAAACGATAGGATTTTCTTTTGGGATACGAGTATCTCCTTTCCGATGCACTATTCCTTCTTTAATGCATCCCTGGCTCCCTCACATTGACGAATTAACACAGAAATTGCGACGCTACGGAATATTGTGTGTTCTATGTCTTCTCCTTCTATATCGAGTAACGTTTCTATGGAAACGACAGGATTTTCGTTTGAGATACGAGTATCTCCTTTCCGATGCTCTATGCCTTCTTTACTGCATCCCTCGCTCCCTCACATTGACGAATTACACAGAAATTGCGTCGCTATGTAATACTATGGGTTCTATGATTTCTCCTTCTAAATCGAGTGACGTTTCTATTGCAACGACAGGAATTTTTTTTTTTGGTTACGACTATCTCCTTTCCGATGCAGTATTCCTTCCTTACTGCATCCCTTGCTCCCTCACATTGACGAATAAACACAGAAATTGCGTCGCTATGAAGTACTATGTGGTCTATGACTTCCCCTTCTAAATCGAGTGACGTTTCTATTGAAACGTCAGGATTTTCTTTTGGAATTCGAGTATCTCCATTCCGTTGCACTATTCCTTCATTACTACATCCCTCGCTCCCTCACATTGACGAATTAACACAGAAATTGCGTCGCTATGATATACTATGTGTTCTATGACTTCTCCTTCTAAATCGAGTAACGGTTCTATGGAAACGACTGGATTTTCTTTTGCGATAAGAGTATCTAATTTCCGATGCACTATTCCTTCTTTCCTGCATCTCTCGCTCCCTCACATTGACGAATTAACACAGAAATTGCGTCGCTATGAAATACTATGTGTTCTATGACTTCTCCTTCTAAATCGAGTAACGTTTCTATGGTAACGACAGGATTTTCTTTTGGGATACGTCTATCTCCTTTCCGATGCACTATTTCTTCTTTACTGCATCCCTCGCTCCCTCATATTGACTAATTAACACAGAAATTGCGTAGCTATGATATACTATGGGTTCTACGACTTCTCCTTCTAAATCGAGTAACGTTTCAATGGAAACGACAGGATTTTCTTTACGGATACGAGTATCTCCTTTCCGATGCACTATTCCCTCTTTACTGCATCACTCGCTCCGTCACATTGACGAATTAACACAGAAATTGCGTCGCTATGAAATACTATGTGTTCCATGACTTCTCCTTCTAAATCGAGTAACGTTTCTGTGGAAACGACAGGATTTCCTTTTATGATACGAGTACCTCCTTTCAGATGCACTATTAGTTCTTTACTGCATCCCTCACTCCCTCAGATTGACGAATAAGCAGAGAAATTGCTTCGCCATGAATTACTATGGGTTCTATAACTTCTACTTCTAAATCTAGTAACATTTCTATGGAAACGACAGGATTTCGTTTCGGGATACAACTATCTCCTTTCCGATGCACTATTCCTTCTTTACTTCATCCCTCGCTCCCTCACAATGACGAATTAACGCAGAAAATGCGTCGCTATGATTTACTTTGGGTTCTATGACTTCTCCATCTATATCGAGCAACGTTTCTATGGTAACGACAGGATTTTCGTTTGGGATACGAGTATCTCCTTCCCGATGCACTATGCCTCCTTTACTGTATCCCTCGCTCACTCACATTGACGATTTAACACAGAAATGGCGTCGCTATGAAATGCTATGGCTTCTATGCCTTCTCCTTCTAAATCGAGTAACGCTTCTACGGAAACGATAGGATTTTCTTTTGGGATACGAGTATCTCCTTTCCGATGCACTATTCCTTCTTTACTGCATCCCTGGCTCCCTCACATTGACGAATTAACACAGAAATTGCGACGCTACGGAATATTGTGTGTTCTATGTCTTCTCCTTCTATATCGAGTAACGTTTCTATGGAAACGACAGGATTTTCGTTTGAGATACGAGTATCTCCTTTCCGATGCTCTATGCCTTCTTTACTGCATCCCACGCTTCCTCACATTGACGAATTAACACAGAAATTGCGTCGCTATGTAATACTATGGGTTCTATGATTTCTCCTTCTAAATCGAGTGACGTTTCTATTGCAACGACAGGATTTTTTTTTTGGTTACGACTATCTCCTTTCCGATGCAGTATTCCTTCCTTACTGCATCCCTTGCTCCCTCACATTGACGAATAAACACAGAAATTGCGTCGCTATGAAACACTATGTGGTCTATGACTTCCCCTTCTAAATCGAGTGACGTTTCTATTGAAACGTCAGGATTTTCTTTTGGAATTCGAGTATCTCCATTCCGTTGCACTATTCCTTCATTACTGCATCCCTCGCTCCCTCACATTGACGAATTAACACAGAAATTGCGTCGCTATGATATACTATGTGTTCTATGACTTCTCCTTCTAAATCGAGTAACGTTTCTATGGAAACGACTGGATTTTCTTTTGCGATAGGAGTATCTAATTTCCGATGCACTATTCCTTCTTTACTGCATCTCCCGCTCCCTCACATTGACGAATTAACACAGAAATTGCGTCGCTATGAAATACTATGTGTTCTATGACTTCTCCTTCTAAATCGAGTAACGTTACTATGGTAACGACAGGATTTTCTTTTGGGATACGTCTATCTCCTTTCCGATGCACTATTCCCTCTTTACTGCATCTCTCGATCGCGCACTTTGTCGAATTAACACAGAAATTGCGTCGCTATGAAATACTATGTGTTCCACGACTTCTCCTTCTAAATCGAGTAACGTTTCTATGGAAACGACAGGATTTTCTTATGGGATACGAGTATCTCCTTTCCGATGCACTATTTCTTCTTTACTGCATCCCTCGCTCCCTCATATTGACTAATTAACACATAAATTGCGTAGCTATGATATACTATGGGTTCTACGACTTCTCCTTCTAAATCGAGTAACGGTTCAATGGAAACGACAGGATTTTCTTTTGGGATACTAGTATCTCCTTTCCGATGCACTATTTCCTCTTTACTGCATCTCTCGAACGCGCACATTGTCGAAGTAACACAGAAATTGCGTCGCTATGAAATACTATGTGTTCCATGAGTCCTCCTACTAAATCGCGTAACGTTTCTATGGAAACGACAGGATTTTCTTTAATGATACGAGTACCTCCTTTCCGATGCAATATTAGTTCTTTACTGCACCCCTCCCTCCCTCACATTGACGAATAAGCAGAGAAATTACGTCGCTATGAAATACTATGGCTTCTATGACTTCTCCTTCTAAATCGAGTAACGTTTCTATGGAAACGACAGGATGTTGTTTTGTGATACGACTATCTCCTGTCCGATGCACTATTCCTTCTTTACTGCATCCCTCGATCCCTCACATTGACGAATTAACACAGAATTTGCGTCGCTATAAAAAGCTATGTGTTCTATGACTTCTCCCTCTAAATCAAGTGACGTTTCTATGGTAGCGACAGGATTTTCTTTTGGGATACGAGTATCTCCATTCCGGTGCACTATTCCTTCTTTACAGCAACCCTCGCAACCTCACATTGACGAATTAACACAGAAATGGCGTCGCTATGAAATACTATGGGTTCTATGACTTCTCCTTCTAAATCGAGTAACGTTTCTACGGAAACGACAAGATTTTCTTTTGGGATACGTGTATCTCCTTTCCGATGCACTATTCCCTCTTAACTGCATCCCTCGCTCCCTCACATAGGCAAATTAACACAGAAATTGCGTCGCTATGAAGTTCCATTGGTTCTAAGACATCTCCTTCTAAATCGTGTAACGTCTCTATGGAAGCAACATGATTTTCTTTTACGATACGAGTATCTCCTTTCCGATGAACTATTCCTTCCTTACTTCATCCCTCGCTCCCTCACATTGACGAATTAACACAGAAATTGCGTCGCTATGAAATACTATGTGTTCTACGACTTCTCCTTCAAAATCGAGTAACTTTTCAATGGAAACGACAGGATTTTCTTTTGGGATATGAGTATCTCCCTTCCGATGCACTATTCCCTCTTTACTACATCACTTGCTCCCTCACATTGACGAATTTACACAGAAATTGCGTCGCTATCAGATACTATGTGTTCCATGACTTCTCCTTCTAAATCGAGTAACATTTCTATGGATACGACAGGATTTTCTTTTGTGATACGAGTACCTCCTTTCCGATGCACTATTCGTTCTTTACTGCATCCCTCGCTCCCTCAGATTGACGAATAAACAGAGAAATTGCGTCGCCATGAATTACTATAGGTTCTATAACTTTTCCTTCAAAATCGAGTTACGTTTCTATGGAAACGAATGGATTTCTTTTCGGGACACAACTATCTCCTTTCCGATGCACTATTTCTTCTTTACTTCATCCCTCGCTACCTCACATTGACGAATTAACGCAGAAATTGCGTCGCTATAAATTACTTTGGGTTCTATGACTTCTCCTTCTAAATCGAGTAACGTTTCAATGGAAACGACTGGATTTTCTTTTGCGATAGGAGTAGCTCCTTTCCGATGCAATATTCCTTCTTTACTGCATCTCTCGCTCCCTCACATTGACGAATTAACACAGAAATTGCGTCGCTATGAAATACTACTGGTTCCATGACTTCCCCTTCTAAACCGAGTAACGTTTCTATGGAAACGACAGGAATTTCTTTTGGGATACGAGTATCTCCTTTCCGATGTACTATTCCTTCTTTACTGCATCCATGGCTCCCTCACACTGACGAATTAACACAGATTTGCGACTCTATGGAATACTATGTGTTCTATGACTTCTCCTTCTAAATCGAGTAACGTTTCTATGGAAACGACAGTATTTTCTTATGGGATACGAGTATCTCCTATCCGATGCACTATTCCTTCTTTACTGCATCCCTCGCTCCCACACATTGCCGAATTAACACAGAAATTGCGTCGTTATGAAATACTATGTGTTCTATGACTTCTCCTTCTAAATCGAGTAACGTTTCTATGGAAACGACAGGATTTTCTTTTGGGATACGTGTATCTCCTTTCCGATGCACTATTTCCTCTAACTGCATACCCTCGCTCCCTCACATAGGAAAATTAACACAGATATTCCGTCGCTATGAAATACCATTGGTTCTAAGACATCTCCTTCTAAATCGACTAACGTTTATATGGAAACAACAGGATATTCTTTTGGGATACGAGATTCTCCTTTCCGATGCGCAATTCCTGCTTTATTGCATCCCTGGCTCCCTCACATTGACGAATTAACACAGAAATTGCGACGCTATGGAATACTATGTGTTCTATGACTTCTCCTTCTATATCGAGTAACGTTTCAATGGAAACGACAGGATTTTCGTTTGGGATACGAGTATCTCTTTTCCGCTGCTTTATGCCTCCTTTACTGCATCCCACGCTCCCGTACATTGACGAATTAACACAGAAATTCGTCGCTATGAAATATTATGGGTTCTATGACTTCTCCTTCTAAATCGAGAAACGTTTCTATTGAAACGACAGGATTATCTTTTGGTATACAAGTATCTCCTTTCCGATGCACTATTCCTTCTTTACTGCATCCCTCGCTCCCTCACATTGACGAATTAACACAGAAATGGCGTCGCTATGAAATACTATGGGTTCTATGACTTCTCCTTCTAAATCGAGTTACGTTTCTACGGAAAGGATAGGATTTTCTTTTGGGATACGATTATCTCCGTTCCGATGCACTATTCCTTCTTTACTGCATCCCTGGCTCCCTCACATTGACGAATTAACACATAAATTGCAACGCTATGGAATATTATGTGTTCTATGACTTTTCCTTCTATATCGAGTAACGTTTCTATGGAATCGACAGGATTTTCGTTTGAGATACGAGTATCTCCTTTCCGCTGCACTATGCCTCCTTTACTGCATCCCACGCTCAAGTACAGTGACGAATTAACACAGAAATTGCGTCGCTATGAGATATTATGGGTTCTATGTCTTCTCCTTCTAAATCAAGAAACGTTTCTATGGAAACGACAGGATTTTCTTTTGGTATACAAGAATCTTGTTTCCGATGCTCTATGCCTTCTTTACTGCATCCCTCGCTCCCTCACATTGACGAATTAAACAGAAGTTGCGTCGCTATGTAATACTATGGGTTCAATGACTTCTCCTTCCAAATCGAGTATCGTTTCTATTGAAACGACAGGATTTTCTTTTTGGTTACGGCTATCTCCTTTCCGATGCAGTATTCCTTCCTTACTGCAACCCTCGCTCCCTCACATTGACGAATTAACACAGAAATTACGTCGCTATGAAATACTATGTGTTCTATGACTTCTCCTTCTAAATCGAGTAACGTTTCTATGGAAACGACAGGATTTTCTTTTGTTATACGAGTATCTCCTTTCCGATGCACTATTCCGTCTTTACTGCATCCCTCGCTCCCTCACATTGACGAATTAACACAGAAATTGCGTCGCAATGATATACTATGTGTACTGTGACTTCTCCTTCTAAATCGAGTAACGTTTCTATGCAAAGGTGACGTTATTCTTTTGGGATACGAGTATCTCCTTTCCGATGCACTGTTCCTTCTTTACTGCATCCCTCGCACCCTCACATTGACGGATTAACACAGAAATTGCGTCGCTATGAAATACTATGTGTTCTATGACTTCTCCTTCTAAATCGAGTAACGCTTCTATGGAAACGACAGGATTTTCTTTTATGATACGAGTACCTCCTTTCCGATGCACTATTAATTATTTACTGCATCCCTCGCTACCTCAGATTGACGAATAAGCAGAGAAACAGCGTCGCCATGAATTACTATGGATTCTATAACTTCTCCTTCTAAATCGAGTAACGTTTCTATGGAAACGACAAGATTTCGTTTCGGGATACAACTATCTCCTTTCCGATGCACTATTTCTTCTTTACTTCATCCCTCGCTACCTCACATTGACGAATTAACGCAGAAATTGCGTCGCTATAAATTACTTTGGGTTCTATGACTTCTCCTTCTAAATCGAGTAATGTTTCAATGGAAACGACTGGATTTTCTTTTGCGATAGGAGTATCTCCTTTCCGATGCAATATTCCTTCTTTACTGCATCTCTCGCTCCCTCACATTGACGAATCAACACAGAAATTGCGTCGCTATGAAATACTATGTGTTCTATGACTTCTCCTTCTAAATCGAGTAACGTTTCTATGGTAACGACAGGATTTTCTTTTGGGAAACGAGAATCTCCATTGCGATGCAGTATTCCTTCTTTACTACATCCCTCGCTACCTCACATTGACGAAATAACACAGAAATGGCGTCGCTATGAAATACTATGGGTTCTATGACTTCTCCTTCTAAATCGAGTAACGTTTCTATGGAAACGACAGTATTTTCTTTTGGTATAAAAGTATATCCTTTCCGATGCACTATTCCTTCTTTACTGCATCCCTCGCTCCCTCACATTGACGAATTAACACAGAAATTGCGTCGCTATGAAATACTACAGGTTCCATGACTTCCCCTTCTAAATCGAGTAACGTTTCTATGGAAACGACAGGAATTTCTTTTGGGATACGAGTATCTCCTTTCCGATGTACTATTCCTTCTTTACTGCATCCCTGGCTCCGTCACACTGACGAATTAACACAGATTTGCGACTCTATGGAATACTATGTGTTCTATGACTTCTCCTTCTAAATCGAGTAACGTTTCTATGGAAACGACAGTATTTTCTTATGGGATACGAGTATCTCCTTTCCGATGCACTATTCCTTCTTTACTGAATCCCTCGCTCCCTCACATTGCCGAATTAACACAGAAATTGCGTCGTTATGAAATACTATGTGTTCCATGACTTCTACTTCTAAATCGAGTAACGTTCCTATGGAAACGACAGGATTTTCTTTTATGACACGAGTACCTCCTTTCTGATGCACTATTCGTTCTTTACTGCATCCCTCGCTCCCTCAGATTGACGAATAAACAGAGAAATTGCGTCGCCATGAATTACTATAGGTTCTATAACTTTTCCTTCAAAATCGAGTTACGTTTCTATGGAAACGACAGGATTTAGTTTCGGGACACAACTATCTCCTTTCCGATGCACTATTCCTTCTTTACTTCATCCCTCGCTCCCTCACATTGACGAATTAACGCAGAAATTGCGTCGCTATGAATTACTTATGGGTTCAATGACTTCTCCTTCTAAATCGAGTAACGTTTCCATGGATACGACTGGATTTTCTTTTGGGATACGAGTATCTCCTTTCCGATGCACTATTCCTTCTTTACTGCATCTCTCGCTCCCTCACATTGACGAATTAACACTGAAATTGCGTCGCTATGAAATACTATGTGTTCTATGACTTCTCCTTCTAAATCGAGTAACGTTTCTATGGAAACGACAGGATTTTCTTTTGGGATACGTGTATCTCCTTTCCGATGCACTATTTCCTCTAACTGCATACCCTCGCTCCCTCACATAGGAAAATTAACACAGATATTCCGTCGCTATGAAATACCATTGGTTCTAAGACATCACCTTCTAAATCGACTAACGTTTATATGGAAACAACAGGATATTCTTTTGGGATACGAGATTCTCCTTTCCGATGCGCAATTCCTGCTTTATTGCATCCCTGGCTCCCTCATATTGAGGAATTAACACAGAAATTGCGACGCTATGGAATACTATGTGTTCTATGACTTCTCCTTCTATATCGAGTAACGTTTCAATGGAAACGACAGGATTTTCGTTTGGGATACGAGTATCTCTTTTCCGCTGCTTTATGCCTCCTTTACTGCATCCCACGCTCCCGTACATTGACGAATTAACACAGAAATTCGTCGCTATGAAATATTATGGGCTCTATGACTTCTCCTTCTAAATCGAGAAACGTTTCTATTGAAACGACAGGATTATCTTTTGGTATACAAGTATCTCCTTTCCGATGCACTATTCCTTCTTTACTCCATCCCTCGCTCCCTCACATTGACGAATTAACACAGAAATGGCGTCGCTATGAAATACTATGGGTTCTATGACTTCTCCTTCTAAATCGAGTTACGTTTCTACGGAAAGGATAGGATTTTCTTTTGGGATACGATTAACTCCGTTCCGATGCACTATTCCTTCTTTACTGCATCCCTGGCTCCCTCACATTGACGAATTAACACATAAATTGCAACGCTATGGAATATTATGTGTTCTATGACTTTTCCTTCTATATCGAGTAACGTTTCTATGGAATCGACAGGATTTTCGTTTGGGATACGAGTATCTCCTTTCCGCTGCACTATGCCTCCTTTACTGCATCCCACGCTCCCGTACATTGACGAATTAACACAGAAATTGCGTCGCTATGAGATATTATGGGTTCTATGACTTCTCCTTCTAAATCAAGAAACGTTTCTATGGAAACGACAGGATTTTTTTTTGGTATACAAGTATCTCCTTTCCGATGCTCTATGCCATCTTTACTGCATCCCTCGCTCCCTCACATTGACGAATTAACACAGAAATTGCGTCGCTATGTAATACTATGGGTTCAATGACTTCTCCTTCCAAATCGAGTATCGTTTCTATTGAAACGACAGGATTTTCTTTTTGGTTACGGCTATCTCCTTTCCGATGCAGTATTCCTTCCTTACTGCAACCCTCGCTCCCTCACATTGACGAATTAACACAGAAATTACGTCGCTATGAAATACTATGTGTTCTATGACTTCTCCTTCTAAATCGAGTAACGTTTCTATGGAAACGACAGGATTTTCTTTTGTTATACGAGTATCTCCTTTCCGATGCACTATTCCGTCTTTACTGCATCCCTCGCTCCCTCACATTGACGAATTAACACAGAAATTGCGTCGCAATGATATACTATGTGTACTATGACATCTCCTTCTAAATCGAGTAACGTTTCCATGCAAAGGTGAGGTTATTCTTTTGGGATACGAGTATCTCCTTTCCGATGCACTGTTCCTTCTTTACTGCATCCCTCGCACCCTCACATTGACGGATTAACACAGAAATTGCGTCGCTATGAAATACTATGTGTTCTATGACTTCTCCTTCTAAATCGAGTAACGCTTCTATGGAAACGACAGGATTTTCTTTTGGTATACGTGTATCTCCTTTCCGATGCACTATTCCTTCTTTATGGCGGCCCTCGCTCCCTCACTTTGACGAGTTAACACATAAATTGCGTCGCTATGAAATACTATGAGTTCTACGACTTCACCTTCTAAATCGAGTAACGTTACAATGGAAACGACATGATTTTCTCTTGGGATACGAGTATCTCCTTTCCGATGCACCATTCCTTCTTTACTGCATCTCTCGCTCCCTCACATTGACGAATTAACACAGAAATTGCGTCGCTATGAAATACTATGTGTTCCATGACATCTCCTTCTAAATCGAGTAACGTTTCTATGGAAACGACAGGATTTTCTTTTATGATACGAGTACCTCCTTTCCGATGCACTATTAATTATTTACTGCATCCCTCGCTACCTCAGATTGACGAATAAGCAGAGAAACAGCGTCGCCATGAATTACTATGTATTCTATAACTTCTCCTTCTAAATCGAGTAACGTTTCTATGGAAACGACAAGATTTCGTTTCGGGATACAACTATCTCCTTTCCGATGCACTATTTCTTCTTTACTTCATCCCTCGCTACCTCACATTGACGAATTAACGCAGAAATTGCGTCACTATAAATTACTTTGGGTTCTATGACTTCTCCTTCCAAATCGAGTAATGTTTCAATGGAAACGACTGGAATTTCTTTTGCGATAGGAGTATCTCCTTGCCGATGCAATATTCCTTCTTTACTGCATCTCTCGCTCCCTCACATTGACGAATCAACACAGAAATTGCGTCGCTATGAAATACTATGTGTTCTATGACTTCTCCTTCTAAATCGAGTAACGTTTCTATGGTAACGACAGGATTTTCTTTTGGGAAACGAGAATCTCCATTGCGATGCAGTATTCCTTCTTTACTACATCCCTCGCTACCTCACATTGACGAATTAACACAGAAATGGCGTCGCTATGAAATACTATGGGTTCTATGACTTCTCCTTCTAAATCGAGTAACGTTTCTATGGAAACAACAGTATTTTCTTTTGGTATAAAAGTATATCCTTTCCGATGCACTATTCCTTCTTTACTGCATCCCTCGCTCCCTCACATTGACGAATTAACACAGAAATTGCGTCGCTATGAAATACTACAGGTTCCATGACTTCCCCTTCTAAATCGAGTAACGTTTCTATGGAAACGACAGGAATTTCTTTTGGGATACGAGTATCTCCTTTCCGATGTACTATTCCTTCTTTACTGCATCCCTGGCTCCCTCACACTGACGAATTAACACAGATTTGCGACTCTATGGAATACTATGTGTTCTATGACTTCTCCTTCTAAATCGAGTAACGTTTCTGTGGAAACGACAGTATTTTCTTATGGGATACGAGTATCTCCTTTCCGATGCACTATTCCTTCTTTACTGCATCCCTCGCTCCCTCACATTGCCGAATTAACACAGAAATTGCGTCGTTATGAAATACTATGTGTTCCATGACTTCTCCTTCTAAATCGAGTAACGTTCCTATGGAAACGACAGGATTTTCTTTTATGATACGAGTACCTCCTTTCTGATGCACTATTCGTTCTTTACTGCATCCCTCGCTCCCTCAGATTGACGAATAAACAGAGAAATTGCGTCGCCATGAATTACTATTGGTTCTATAACTTTTCCTTCAAAATCGAGTTACGTTTCTATGGAAACGACAGGATATAGTTTCGGGACACAACTATCTCCTTTCCGATGCACTATTCCTTCTTTACTTCATCCCTCTCTCCCTCACATTGACGAATTAACGCAGAAATTGCGTCGCTATGAATTACTTATGGGTTCAATGACTTCTCCTTCTAAATCGAGTAACGTTTCCATGGATACGACTGGATTTTCTTTTGGGATACGAGTATCTGCTTTCCGATGCACTATTCCTTCTTTACTGCATCTCTCGCTCCCTCACATTGACGAATTAACACTGAAATTGCGTCGCTATGAAATACTATGTGTTCTATGACTTCTCCTTCTAAATCGAGTAACGTTTCTATCGAAACGACAGGATTTTCTTTTGGGATACGTGTATCTCCTTTCCGATGCACTATTTCCTCTAACTGCATACCCTCGCTCCCTCACATAGGAAAATTAACACAGATATTCCGTCGCTATGAAATACCATTGGTTCTAAGACATCTCCTTCTAAATCGACTAACGTTTATATGGAAACAACAGGATATTCTTTTGGGATACGAGATTCTCCTTTCCGATGCGCAATTCCTGCTTTATTGCATCCCTGGCTCCCTCACATTGACGAATTAACACAGAAATTGCGACGCTATGGAATACTATGTGTTCTATGACTTCTCCTTCTATATCGAGTAACGTTTCTATGGAAACGACAGGATTTTCGTTTGGGATACGAGTATCTCTTTTCCGCTGCTTTATGCCTCCTTTACTGCATCCCACGCTCCCGTACATTGACGAATTAACACAGAAATTCGTCGCTATGAAATATTATGGGTTCTATGACTTCTCCTTCTAAATCGAGAAACGTTTCTATTGAAACGACAGGATTATCTTTTGGTATACAAGTATCTCCTGTCCGATGCACTATTCCTTCTTTACTGCATCCCTCGCTCCCTCACATTGACGAATTAACACAGAAATGGCGTCGCTATGAAATACTATGGGTTCTATGACTTCTCCTTCTAAATCGAGTTACGTTTCTACGGAAAGGATAGGATTTTCTTTTGGGATACGATTATCTCCGTTCCGATGCACTATTCCTTCTTTACTGCATCCCTGGCTCCCTCACATTGACGAATTAACACAGAAATTGCGTCGCTATGAGATATTATGGGTTCTATGTCTTCTCCTTCTAAATCAAGAAACGTTTCTATGGAAACGACAGGATTTTCTTTTGGTATACAAGAATCTTGTTTCCGATGCTCTATGCCTTCTTTACTGCATCCCTCGCTCCCTCACATTGACGAATTAAACAGAAGTTGCGTCGCTATGTAATACTATGGGTTCAATGACTTCTCCTTCCAAATCGAGTATCGTTTCTATTGAAACGACAGGATTTTCTTTTTGGTTACGGCTATCTCCTTTCCGATGCAGTATTCCTTCCTTACTGCAACCCTCGCTCCCTCACATTGACGAATTAACACAGAAATTACGTCGCTATGAAATACTATGTGTTCTATGACTTCTCCTTCTAAATCGAGTAACGTTTCTATGGAAACGACAGGATTTTCTTTTGTTATACGAGTATCTCCTTTCCGATGCACTATTCCGTCTTTACTGCATCCCTCGCTCCCTCACATTGACGAATTAACACAGAAATTGCGTCGCAATGATATACTATGTGTACTGTGACTTCTCCTTCTAAATCGAGTAACGTTTCTATGCAAAGGTGACGTTATTCTTTTGGGATACGAGTATCTCCTTTCCGATGCACTGTTC
Organism: Schistocerca piceifrons; assembly: GCF_021461385.2. Taxonomy (NCBI): domain Eukaryota; kingdom Metazoa; phylum Arthropoda; class Insecta; order Orthoptera; family Acrididae; genus Schistocerca; species Schistocerca piceifrons. The sequence goes on from NW_025728745.1 coordinate 37,361, forward strand.
CTTCTTTACTGCATCCCTCGCACCCTCACATTGACGGATTAACACAGAAATTGCGTCGCTATGAAATACTATGTGTTCTATGACTTCTCCTTCTAAATCGAGTAACGCTTCTATGGAAACGACAGGATTTTCTTTTATGATACGAGTACCTCCTTTCCGATCCACTATTAATTATTTACTGCATCCCTCGCTACCTCAGATTGACGAATAAGCAGAGAAACAGCGTCGCCATGAATTACTATGGATTCTATAACTTCTCCTTCTAAATCGAGTAACGTTTCTATGGAAACGACAAGATTTCGTTTCGGGATACAACTATCTCCTTTCCGATGCACTATTTCTTCTTTACTTCATCCCTCGCTACCTCACATTGACGAATTAACGCAGAAATTGCGTCGCTATAAATTACTTTGGGTTCTATGACTTCTCCTTCTAAATCGAGTAATGTTTCAATGGAAACGACTGGATTTTCTTTTGCGATAGGAGTATCTCCTTTCCGATGCAATATTCCTTCTTTACTGCATCTCTCGCTCCCTCACATTGACGAATCAACACAGAAATTGCGTCGCTATGAAATACTATGTGTTCTATGACTTCTCCTTCTAAATCGAGTAACGTTTCTATGGTAACGACAGGATTTTCTTTTGGGAAACGATTATCTCCATTGCGATGCAGTATTCCTTCTTTACTACATCCCTCGCTACCTCACATTGACGAAATAACACAGAAATGGCGTCGCTATGAAATACTATGGGTTCTATGACTTCTCCTTCTAAATCGAGTAACGTTTCTATGGAAACGACAGTATTTTCTTTTGGTATAAAAGTATATCCTTTCCGATGCACTATTCCTACTTTACTGCATCCCTCGCTCCCTCACATTGACGAATTAACACAGAAATTGCGTCGCTATGAAATACTACAGGTTCCATGACTTCCCCTTCTAAATCGAGTAACGTTTCTATGGAAACGACAGGAATTTCTTTTGGGATACGAGTATCTCCTTTC
>NW_025728746.1:0-28339 GCF_021461385.2 Schistocerca piceifrons
ATTCCGATGCTTCACTTCAGGTTTACTGTATCGCTTGGATCTTCTTATTGACGATGAAACACAGAGAGTGCATCGGAGTTAAATACAAAAGGCGCAATGCCGACTTAAGTACAAGAAGACTGACTCTACTTACTGACTGCTTTGAACCATTCCTGTGACACTACTTATAGATTCCGATGATTCACTTCAGGTTTACTGTATCCCTTGGACGTTCTTATTGACGATGAAACACAGAAATTGCATCGGAATTAAATAGAAAAGGCACAATGCCGACTTAAGTACAAGAAGACTCACTCTTCTTACTGACTATGATTTGAACCATTCCTGTGGCACTAGTTATAGATTCCGATGCTTCACTTCAGGTTTACTGTATCCCTCTGACATTCTTGTTGACGATGAAACACAGAAATAGCATCGGAATTAAATAGAAAAGGCACAATGCCGACTTAAGTACAAGATGACTGACTCTTCTTACTGTCTAAGATTTGAACCATTCCTGTGACGCTAGTTACAGATTCCGATGCTTCACTTCAGGTTTACTGTATCCCTTGGATCTTCTTATTGACGATGAAACACAGATATTGCATCGGAATTAAATACAAAAGGCACAATGCCGACTTAAGTAAAAGAAGACTGACTCTTCTTACTGACTATGTTTTGAACCATTCCTGTGACATTAGTTAGAGATTCCGATGCTTCACTTCAGGTTTACTGTATCCCTCTGACCTTCTTATTGACGATGAAACACAGAAATTGCATCGGAATTAAATACAAAAGGCACAATGCCGACTTAAGGACAAGACGACTGACTCTTCTTACTGACTGCTTTGAACCATTCCTGTGACACTAGTTATAGAGTCCGATGCTTCACTTCAGGTTTACTGTATCCCTCTGACCTTCTTTTTGACGATGAAACACAGAAATTGCATCTGAATTAAATAGAAAAGGCACAATGCCGACTTAAGTACAAGTAGACTAACTTTTCTTACTGTCAATGCTTTGAACCATTCCTGTGTCAGTAGTTATCGATTCCGATTCTTCACCTCGGATTTACTGTATCCCTTGGACCCTCTTATTGACGATGAAACACAGAAATTGCATCGGAATTAAATGCAAAAGGCACAATGCCGACTTAAGTACAAGAAGACTGACTCTTCTTACTGACTGTTTTGAACCATTCCTGTGACACTAGTTATAGATTCCGATGCATCACTTCAGGTTTACTGTACCCCTCTGACCTTCTTATTGACGATGAAACACAGAAATTGCATCGGAATTAAATTCAAAAGGCACAATGCCGACCTAAGTACAAGAAGACTGACTCTTCTTTTTGTCTATGATTTGAACCATTCCTGTAACACTACTTATAGATATTGATGCTTCACTTCAGGCTTACTGTATCTCTTGGACCCTCTTATTGACGATGAAACACAGAAATTGCATCGGAATTAAATAGAAAAGGCACAATGCCGACTTAAGTACAAGAAGACTGACTCTTCTTACTGACTATGTTTTGAACCATTCCTGTGACACTAGATATAGATTCCGATGCTTTACTTCAGGTTTACTGTATCCCTCTGACCTTCTTATTGACTATGAAACACAGAAAATGCATCGGAATTAAATACAAAAGGCACCATGCCGGCTTAAGTACAAGAGGACTGACTCTTCTTACAGTCTATGATTTGAACCATTCCTGTGACACTAGTTATAGATTCCGATGCTTCACTTCAGGTTTACTGTATCCCTTGGACATTCTTATTGACGATGAAACACAGAAATTCAATCGGAATTAAATACAAAACGCACAATGCTGACTTAAGTACAAGAAGACTGACTCATCGTACTGACTATGTTTTGAACCATTCCTGTGACACTAGTTATAGATTCCGATGCATCACTTCAGGTTTACTGTACCCCTCTGACCTTCTTATTGACGATGAAACACAGAAATTGCATCGGAATTAAATTCAAAAGGCACATTGCCGACTTAAGTACAAGAAGACTGACTCTTCGTACTGACTATTCTTTGAACCATTCTTGTGACACTAGTTATAGATTCCGATGCTTTACTTCAAGTATACTGTATCCCTCTGACCTTCTTATTGACGATGAAACACTGATATTGCATCGGAATTAAATAGAAAAGGCACAATGCCGACTTAAGTACAAGAAGACTGACTCTTCTTACTGACTATGTTTTGAACACATCCTGTGACACTAGTTATAGATTCCGATGCTTCACTTCAGGCTTACTGTCTCCCCCTGACCTACTTATTGACGATGAAACACAGAAATTGCAGCGGAATTAAATAGAAAAGGCACAATGCCGACTTAAGTACAAGAAGACTGACTCTTCTTACTGTCTATGTTTTGAATCATTCCTGTGACACTAGTTATAGATTCCGATGCTTCACTTCAGGTTTACTGTATCCCTCTGACGTTGTTATTGACGATGAAATACAGAAATTGCATCGGAATTAAATAGAAAAGGCACAATGCTGACATAGGTACAAGAAGACTGACTCTTCTTACTGTCAATGATTTGAACCATTCCTGTGACACTAGTTATAGATTCCGATGCTTCACCTCAGATTTACTGCATCCCTTGGACCTTCTTATTGACGATGAAACACAGAAATTGCATCGGAATTAAATAGAAAAGGCACAATGCCGACATAAGTACAGGAAGACTGACACTTCTTACTGACTATGTTTGGAACCATTCCTGTGTCACTAGTTATAGATTCCGATGCTTCACTTCAGGTTTACTGTATCCCTCTGACCTCATTGACGATAAAACACAGATATTGCTTCGGAATTAAATTGAAAAGGCACAATGCTGAATTAAGTTCAAGAATACTGACTCTGCTTACTGACTGTTTTGAACCAATCCTGTGACACTAGTTATAGATTCCGATGCTTCACTTCAGGTTTACTGTATCCCATGGACCTTCTTATTGACGATGAAACACAGAAATTTCATCGGAATTAAATACAAAAGGCAAAATGCCGACTTAAGAACAAGAAGACTGACTCTTCGTACTGACTATGTTTTGAACCATTCCTGTGACACTAGTTATAGATTCCGATGCTTCACTTCAGGTTTACTGTATCCTTTGGACCTTCTTATTTACGATGAAACACAGAAATTGCATGGGAATTAAATAGAAAAGGCACAATGCCGACTTAAGTACAAGAAGACTGACTCTTCTTCCTGACTATGTTTGGAACCATTCCTGTGACACTAGTAATAGATTCCGATGCTTCACTTCAGGTTTACTGTATCCCTCTGACTTTCTTGTTGACGATGAAACACAGATATTGCATCGGAATTATATATAAAAGGCACAATGCCGACTTAAGTACAAGAAGACTGACTCTTCTTACAGACCATGCTTTGTACCTTCCTGTGACACTAGTTATAGATTGCGATGCTTCACTTCAGGTTTACTGTATCCCTCTGACCTTCTTATTGACGATGAAACACAGAAATTGCATCGGAATTAAATAGAAAAGGCTTAATGCCGACTTAAGTACAAGAAGACTAACTCTTCTTACCGACTAATTTTGGCACCATTCCTGTGACACTAGTTATAGATTGCGATGCTTCACTTCAGGTTTACTGTATCCCTCTGACCTTCTTATTGACGATGAAACACAGAAATTGCATCGGAATTAAATTCAAAAGGCACAATGCCGACTTGAGAACAAGATGACTGACTCTTCGTACTGACTATGCTTTGAACCATTCCTGTGACACTAGTTATAGATTCCGATGATTCACTTCAAGTTTCCTGTATCCCTTGGACCATCCTATTGACGATGAAACACAGAAATTGCATCGGAATTAAATACAAAAGGCACAATGCCGATTTAAGTACAAGAGGACTGACTCTTCTTACTGACTATGTTTTGAACCATTCCTGTGACACTAGTTATCGATTCCGATGCTTCACCTCAGATTTACTGTATCTCTTGGACCCTCTTATTGACGGTGAAACACAGAAATTGCATCGGAATTAAATGCAAAAGGCACAATGCCGACTTAAGTACAAGAAGACTGACTCTTCTTACTGACTGTTTTGAACCATTCCTGTGACACTAGTTATAGATTCCGATGCATCACTTCAGGTTTACTGTACCCCTCTGACCTTCTTATTGACGATGAAACACAGAAATTGCATCGGAATTAAATACAAAAGGCATAATGCCGACCTAAGTACAAGAAGACTGACTCTTCTTTTTGTCTATGTTTTGAACCATTCCTGTAACACTACTTATAGATTCCGATGCTTCACTTCAGGTTTACTGTATCCCTTGGACCCTCTTATTGACGATGAAACACAGAAATTGCATCAGAATTAAATAGAAAAGGCACAACGCCGAATTAAGTACAAGAGGACTGACTCTTCTTACTGTCTAAGATTTGAACCATTCCTGTGACACTAGTTATAGATTCCGATGCTTCACTTCAGGTTTACTGTATCCCTTGGACATTCTTATTGACGATGAAACACAGAAATTTAATCGGAATTAAGTACAAAAGGCACAATGCCGACTTAAGTACAAGAAGACTGACTCTTCGTACTGACTATGTTTTGAACCATTCCTGTGACACTAGTTTTAGATTCCGATGCTTCACTTCAGGTTTACTGTATTCCTCTGACCTTCTTATTAACGATGAAACACAGATATTGTATCGGAATTAAATATAAAAGGCACAATGCCGACTTAAGTACAAGAAGACTGACTCTTCTTACTGACCATGTTTTGAACCTTCCTGTGACACTAGTTATAGATTGCGATGCTTCACTTCAGGTTTACTGTATCCCTCTGACCTTCGTATTGACGATGAAACACAGAAATTGCATCGGAATTAAATAGCAAACGCATAATGCCTACTTCAGTACAAGAAGACTAACTCTTCTTAACGACTATGTTTGGAACCATTCCTGTGACACTAGTTATAGATTGCGATGCTTCACTTCAGGTTTACTGTATCCCTCTGACCTTCTTATTGACGATGAAACACAGAAATTGCATCGGAATTTAATTCAAAAGGCACATTGCGGACTTAAGTACAAGAAGACTGACTCTTCGTACTGACTATGTTTTGAACCATTCCTGTGACACTAGTTATAGATTCCGATGCTTTACTTCAAGTATACTGTATCCCTCTGACCTTCGTATTGACGATGAAACACTGATATTGCATCGGAATTAAATAGAAAAGGCACAAAGCCGACTTAAGTACAAGAAGACTAAGTCTTGTTACTGACTATGTTTTGAACCAATCCTGTGACACTAGTTATAGATTCCGATGCTTCACTTCAGGTTTACTGTCTCCCCCTGACCTACTTATTGACGATGAAACACAGAAATTGCAGCGGAAATAAATAGAAAAGGCACAATGCCGACTTAAGTACAAGAAGACTGACTCTTCTTACTGTCTATGCTTTGAAACATTCCTGTGACACTAGTTATAGATTCCGATGCTTCACTCCAGGTTTACTGTATCCCTTGGACATTCTTATTGAGGATGAAACACAGAAATTGCATCGGAATTAAATAGAAAATGCACAATGCCGACTTAAGTACAAGAAGACTGACTCTTCTTACTGTCTATGTTTTGAATCATTCCTGTGACACTAGTTATAGATTCCGATGCTTCACTTCAGGTTTACAGTATCCCTCTGACGTTCTTATTGACGATGAAACACAGAAATTGCATCGGAATTAAATAGAAAAGGCTCAATGCTGACTTAGGTACAAGAAGACTGACTCTTCTTACTGTCAATGTTTTGAACCATTCCTGTGACACTAGTTATAGATTCCAATGCTTCACCTCAGATTTACTGCATCCCTTGGACCTTCTTATTGACGATGAAACACAGAAATTGCATCGGAATTAAATACAAAAGGCACAATGCCGACTTAAGTACAAGAACACTGACTCTTCTTACTGAGTGTTTTGAACCATTCCTGTGACACTAGTTATAGATTCCGATGCTTCACTTCAGGTTTACTGTATCCCTCTGACCTTCTTATTGACGATGAAACACAGGAAATGCATCGGAATTACATACAAAAGGCACAATGCCGACTTAAGTACAAGAAGACTGACTCTTCTTATTGTCTATGTTTTGAACCATTCCTGTGACACCAGTTATAGATTCCGATGCTTCACTTCAGGTTTACTGTATCCCTTGGACCTTCTTATTGACGATGAAACACAGAAATTGCATCGGAATTAAATAGAAAAGGCACAATGCCGACTTAAGTACAGGAAGACTGACTCTTCTTACTGACTATGTTTGGAACCATTCCTGTGACACTAGTTATAGATTCCGATGCTTCACTTCAGGTTTACTGTATCCCTCTGACCTCATTGACGATGAAACACAGATATTGCTTCGGAATTAAATTGAAAAGGCACAATGCTGAATTAAGTTCAAGAATACTGACTCTGCTTACTGACTGTTTTGAACCAATCCTGTGACACTAGTTATAGATTCCGATGCTTCACTTCAGGTTTACTGTATCCCTTGGACCTTCTTATTGACGATGAAACACAGAAATTTCATCGGAATTAAATACAAAAGGCACAATGCCGACTTAAGAACAAGAAGACTGACTCTTCGTACTGACTATGTTTTGAACCATTCCTGTGACACTAGTTATAGATTCCGATGCTTCACTTCAGGTTTACTGTATCCTTTGGACCTTCTTATTTACGATGAAACAGAGAAATTGAATGGGAATTAAATAGAAAAGGCACAATGCCGACTTAAGTACAAGAAGACTGACTCTTCTTACTGACTATGTTTGGAACCATTCCTGTGACACTAGTAATAGATTCCGATGCTTCACTTCAGGTTTACTGTATCGCTCTGACTTTCTTATTGACGATGAAACACAGATATTGCATCGGAATTACATATAAAAGGCACAATGCCGACTTAAGTACAAGAAGACTGACTCTTCTTACAGACCATGTTTTGTACTTTCCTGTGACACTAGTTATAGATTGCGATGCTTCACTTCAGGTTTACTGTATCCCTCTGACATTCTTATTGACGATGAAACACAGAAATTGCATCGGAATTAAATAGAAAAGGCATAATGCCGACTTAAGTACAAGAAGACTAACTCTTCTTACCGACTAAATTTGGCACCATTCCTGTGACACTAGTTATAGATTGCGATGCTTCACTTCAGGTTTACTGTATCCCTCTGACCTTCTTATTGACGATGAAACACTGATATTGCATCGGAATTAAATAGAAAAGGCACAACGCCGACTTAAGTACAACAATACTGACTCTTCTTACTGACTATGTTTGAACCAATCCTGTGACACTAGGTATAGATCCCGATGCTTCACTTCAGGTTTACTGCATCCCCCTGACCTACTTATTAACAATGAAACACAGAAATTGCTGCGGAATTAAATAGAAAAGGCACAATGCCGACTTAAGTACAAGAAGACTGACTCATCTTACTGTCTATGTTTTGAACCATTCCTGTGACACTAGTTATAGATTCCGATGCTTCACTCCAGGTTTACTGTATCCCTTGGACATTCTTATTGACGATGAAACACAGAAATTGCATCGGAATTAAATAGAAAAGGCACAATGCCGACTTAAGTACAAGAAGACTGACTCTTCTTACTGTCTATGTTTTGAATCATGCCTGTGACACTAGTTGTAGATTCCGATGCTTCACTTCAGGTTTACTCCATCACTAGGACCTTCTTATTGACGATGAAACACAGAAATTGCATCGGAATTAAATAGAAAAGGCACAATGCCGACTTAAGTACAACAAGACTGACTCTTCTTACTGTTAATGTTTTGAACCATTCCTGTGACACTAGTTATAGATTCCAATGCTTCACCTCAGATTTACTGCATCCCTTGGACCTTCTTATTGACGATGAAACACAGAAATTGCATCGGAATTAAATACAAAAGGCACAATGCCGACTTAAGTACAAGAACACTGACTCTTCTTACTGAGTGTTTTGAACCATTCCTGTGACACTAGTTATAGATTCCGATGCTTCACTTCAGGTTTACTGTATCCCTCTGACCTTCTTATTGACGATGAAACACAGGAAATGCATCGGAATTACATACAAAAGGCACAATGCCGACTTAAGTACAGGAAGACTGACTCTTCTTATTGTCTATGTTTTGAACCATTCCTGTGACACCAGTTATAGATTCCGATGCTTCACTTCAGGTTTACTGTATCCCTTGGACCTTCTTATTGACGATGAAACACAGAAATTGCATCGGAATTAAATAGAAAAGGCACAATGCCGACTTAAGTACAGGAAGACTGACTCTTCTTACTGACTATGTTTGGAACCATTCCTGTGACACTAGTTATAGATTCCGATGCTTCACTTCAGGTTTACTGTATCCCTCTGACCTCATTGACGATGAAACACAGATATTGCTTGGGAATTAAATTGAAAAGGCACAATGCTGAATTAAGTTCAAGAATACTGACTCTGCTTACTGACTGTTTTGAACCAATCCTGTGACACTAGTTATAGATTCCGATGCTTCACTTCAGGTTTACTGTATCCCTTGGACCTTCTTATTGACGATGAAACACAGAAATTTCATCGGAATTAAATACAAAAGGCACAATGCCGACTTAAGAACAAGAAGACTGACTCTTCGTACTGACTATGTTTTGAACCATTCCTGTGACACTAGTTATAGATTCCGATGCTTCACTTCAGGTTTACTGTATCCTTTGGACCTTCTTATTTACGATGAAACAGAGAAATTGAATGGGAATTAAATAGAAAAGGCACAATGCCGACTTAAGTACAAGAAGACTGACTCTTCTTACTGACTATGTTTGGAACCATTCCTGTGACACTAGTAATAGATTCCGATGCTTCACTTCAGGTTTACTGTATCGCTCTGACTTTCTTATTGACGATGAAACACAGATATTGCATCGGAATTATATATAAAAGGCACAATGCCGACTTAAGTACAAGAAGACTGACTCTTCTTACAGACCATGTTTTGTACTTTCCTGTGACACTAGTTATAGATTGCGATGCTTCACTTCAGGTTTACTGTATCCCTCTGACATTCTTATTGACGATGAAACACAGAAATTGCATCGGAATTAAATAGAAAAGGCATAATGCCGACTTAAGTACAAGAAGATTAACTCTTCTTACCGACTAAATTTGGCACCATTCCTGTGACACTAGTTATAGATTGCGATGCTTCACTTCAGGTTTACTGTATCCCTCTGACCTTCTTATTGACGATGAAACACTGATATTGCATCGGAATTAAATAGAAAAGGCACAACGCCGACTTAAGTACAACAATACTGACTCTTCTTACTGACTATGTTTGAACCAATCCTGTGACACTAGGTATAGATCCCGATGCTTCACTTCAGGTTTACTGCATCCCCCTGACCTACTTATTAACAATGAAACACAGAAATTGCTGCGGAATTAAATAGAAAAGGCACAATGCCGACTTAAGTACAAGAAGACTGACTCATCTTACTGTCTATGTTTTGAACCATTCCTGTGACACTAGTTATAGATTCCGATGCTTCACTCCAGGTTTACTGTATCCCTTGGACATTCTTATTGACGATGAAACACAGAAATTGCATCGGAATTAAATAGAAAAGGCACAATGCCGACTTAAGTACAAGAAGACTGACTCTTCTTACTGTCTATGTTTTGAATCATGCCTGTGACACTAGTTGTAGATTCCGATGCTTCACTTCAGGTTTACTCCATCACTAGGACCTTCTTATTGACGATGAAACACAGAAATTGCATCGGAATTAAATAGAAAAGGCACAATGCCGACTTAAGTACAACAAGACTGACTCTTCTTACTGTTAATGCTTTGAACCATTCCTGTGACACTAGTTATAGATTCTGATGCTTCACCTCAGATTTACTGTATCCCTTGGACCTTCGTATTGACGATTAAACACAGAATTTGCATTGGATTTAAATACAAAAGGCACAATGCTGACTTAAGTACAAGAAGACTGAATCTTCTCACTGAGTGTTTTGAACCATTCCTGTGACACTAGTTATAGATTCCGATGGTTCACTTCAGGTTTACTGTATCCCTTGGACCTTCTTATTGACGATGAAGCACAGAAATTGCATCGGAATTAAATAGAAAAGGCACAATGCCGACTTAAGTACGGGAAGACTGACTCTTCTTAATGACTATGTTTTGAACCATTCCTGTGACACTAGTTATAGATTCCGATGCTTCACTTCAGGTTTACTGTATCCCTCGGACCTTCTTATTGACGATAAAACACAGATATTGCATCGGAATTAAATAGAAAAGGCACAATGCTGACTTAAGTTCAAGAATACTGACTCTGCTTACTGACTGTTTTGAACCATTCCTGTGACACTAGTTTTAGATTCCGATGCTTCACTTCAGGTTTACTGTAACCCTCTGACCATCTTATTGTCGGTGAAACACAGAAATTGCATCGGAATTAAATACAAAATGCACAATGCCGACTTAAGTACAAGAAGACTGACTCTTCTTTTTGTCTATGTTTTGAACCATTCCTGTGACACTAGTTATAGATTCCGATGCTTCACTTCAGGTTTACTGTAACCCTCTGACCAACTTATTGACGATGAAACACAGAAATTGCATCGGAATTAAATACAAAATGCACAATGCCAATTTAAGTACAAGAAGACGGACTCTTCTTTTTGTCTATGTTTTGAACCATTCCTGTGACACTAGTTATAGATTCCGATGTTTCACTTCAGGTTTACTGTATCCCTCTGACCTTCTTATTGACGATGAAACACAGAAATTTCATCGGAATTAATTACAAATGGCACAATGCCGACTTAAGTACAAGAAGACTGACTCTTCGTACTGACTATGCTTTGAACCATTCCTGTGACACTAGTTATAGATTCCGATGCTTCACTTCAGGTTCACTGTATCCCTTGGACCTTCTTATTGACGATTAAACACAGAAAATGCATCGGAATTAATTACATAAGGCACAATGCCGACTTAAGTACAAGAAGACTGACTCTTCGTACTTACTATGTTTTGAACCATTCCTGTGATACTAGTTATAGATTCCGATGCTTTACTTCAGGTTTACTGTATCCCTCTGACCATCTTATTGACGATGAAACACAGAAATTGCATCGAAATTAAATACAAAATGCACAATGCCGACTTAAGTACAAGAAGTCTGACTCTTCTTTTTCTCTATGTTTTGAACCATTCCTGTGACACTAGTTATAAATTCCGATCCTCCACTTCAGGTTTACTGTATCCCTTGGACCTTCTTATTGACGATGAAACACAGAAAATGCATCGGAATAAAATACAAAAGGCACAATGCCGACTTAAGTACAAGAAGACTGACCCTTCTTACTGTCTATGTTGTGAACCATTCCTGTGACACTAGTTATAGATTCCGATGCTTCACTTCAGGTTTACTGTACCCACTGACCATCTTATTTATGGTGAAACACAGAAATTGCATCGGAATTAAATAGAAAAGGCACAATGTCGACTTAAGAACAAGAAGAGTGACCCTTCTTACTGACTATGTTTGGAACCATTCCTGTGACACTTCAGGTTTACTGTATCCCTCTGACCTTCTTATAGACGATGAAACACAGATATTGCATCGGAATTAAATATAAAGGGTACAATGCCGACTTAAGTACAAGAAGGCTGACTCTTCTTACTGACTATGTTTTGAACCTTCCTGTGACACTAGTTATAGATTACGATGCTTGACTTCAGGTTTACTGTATCCCTCTGACCTTCTTATTGACGATGAAACACTGAAATTGCATCGGAATTAAATAGAAAAGGCACAATGCCGACTTAAGTACAAGAAGACTGACACTTTTTACCGTCTATGTTTTGAACCATTCCTGTGACGCTAGTTACAGATTCCGATGCTTCACTTCAGCTTTACTGTATCCCTCTGACCTTCTTGTTGACGATGAAACACAGAAATTGCATCGGAATTAAATATAAAAGGCACAATACCGACTTAAGTACAAGAAGACTGTTCCCTTCCTACTGTCTATGTTTTGAACCATTCCTGTGACACTAGTTATAGATTCCGATGCTTCACTTCAGGTTTTCTGTATCCCTTGGACGTTCATATTGACGATGAAACGCAGAAATTGCATCGGAATTAAATAGAAAAGGCACAATGCCGACTCAAGTACAAGAAGACTGACTCTTCTTACTGACTATGCTTTGAATCATTCCTGTGACAATAGTAATAGATTCCGATGCTTCATTTCAGGTCTACTGTATCCTTTGGACCTTCTTATTTACGATGAAACAGAGAAATTGAATGGGAATTAAATAGAAAAGGCACAATGCCGACTTAAGTACAAGAAGACTGACTCTTCTTACTGACTATGTTTGGAACCATTCCTGTGACACTAGTAATAGTTTCCGATGCTTCACTTCAGGTTTACTGTATCGCTCTGACTTTCTTATTGACGATGAAACACAGATATTGCATCGGAATTATATATAAAAGGCACAATGCCGACTTAAGTACAAGAAGACTGACTCTTCTTACAGACCATGTTTTGTACTTTCCTGTGACACTAGTTATAGATTGCGATGCTTCACTTCAGGTTTACTGTATCCCTCTGACCTTCTTATTGACGATGAAACACTGATATTGCATCGGAATTAAATAGAAAACTCACAACGCCGACTTAAGTACAACAATACTGACTCTTCTTACTGACTATGTTTGAACCAATCCTGTGACACTAGGTATAGATCCCGATGCTTCACTTCAGGTTTACTGCATCCCCCTGACCTACTTATTAACAATGAAACACAGAAATTGCTGCGGAATTAAATAGAAAAGGCACAATGCCGACTTAAGTACAAGAAGACTGACTCATCTTACTGTCTATGTTTTGAACCATTCCTGTGACACTAGTTATAGATTCCGATGCTTCACTCCAGGTTTACTGTATCCCTTGGACATTCTTATTGACGATGAAACACAGAAATTGCATCGGAATTAAATAGAAAAGGCACAATGCCGACTTAAGTACAAGAAGACTGACTCTTCTTACTGTCTATGTTTTGAATCATGCCTGTGACACTAGTTGTAGATTCCGATGCTTCACTTCAGGTTTACTCCATCACTAGGACCTTCTTATTGACGATGAAACACAGAAATTGCATCGGAATTAAATAGAAAAGGCACAATGACGACTTAAGTACAACAAGACTGACTCTTCTTACTGTTAATGTTTTGAACCATTCCTGTGACACTAGTTATAGATTCCAATGCTTCACCTCAGATTTACTGCATCCCTTGGACCTTCTTATTGACGATGAAACACAGAAATTGCATCGGAATTAAATACAAAAGGCACAATGCCGACTTAAGTACAAGAACACTGACTCTTCTTACTGAGTGTTTTGAACCATTCCTGTGACACTAGTTATAGATTCCGATGCTTCACTTCAGGTTTACTGTATCCCTCTGACCTTCTTATTGACGATGAAACACAGGAAATGCATCGGAATTACATACAAAAGGCACAATGCCGACTTAAGTACAAGAAGACTGACTCTTCTTATTGTCTATGTTTTGAACCATTCCTGTGACACCAGTTATAGATTCCGATGCTTCACTTCAGGTTTACTGTATCCCTTGGACCTTCTTATTGACGATGAAACACAGAAATTGCATCGGAATTAAATAGAAAAGGCACAATGCCGACTTAAGTACAGGAAGACTGACTCTTCTTACTGACTATGTTTGGAACCATTCCTGTGACACTAGTTATAGATTCCGATGCTTCACTTCAGGTTTACTGTATCCCTCTGACCTCATTGACGATGAAACACAGATATTGCTTCGGAATTAAATTGAAAAGGCACAATGCTGAATTAAGTTCAAGAATACTGACTCTGCTTACTGACTGTTTTGAACCAATCCTGTGACACTAGTTATAGATTCCGATGCTTCACTTCAGGTTTACTGTATCCCTTGGACCTTCTTATTGACGATGAAACACAGAAATTTCATCGGAATTAAATACAAAAGGCACAATGCCGACTTAAGAACAAGAAGACTGACTCTTCGTACTGACTATGTTTTGAACCATTCCTGTGACACTAGTTATAGATTCCGATGCTTAACTTCAGGTTTACTGTATCCTTTGGACCTTCTTATTTACGATGAAACAGAGAAATTGAATGGGAATTAAATAGAAAAGGCACAATGCCGACTTAAGTACAAGAAGACTGACTCTTCTTACTGACTATGTTTGGAACCATTCCTGTGACACTAGTAATAGATTCCGATGCTTCACTTCAGGTTTACTGTATCGCTCTGACTTTCTTATTGACGATGAAACACAGATATTGCATCGGAATTATATATAAAAGGCACAATGCCGACTTAAGTACAAGAAGACTGACTCTTCTTACAGACCATGTTTTGTACTTTCCTGTGACACTAGTTATAGATTGCGATGCTTCACTTCAGGTTTACTGTATCCCTCTGACATTCTTATTGACGATGAAACACAGAAATTGCATCGGAATTAAATAGAAAAGGCATAATGCCGACTTAAGTACAAGAAGACTAACTCTTCTTACCGACTAAATTTGGCACCATTCCTGTGACACTAGTTATAGATTGCGATGCTTCACTTCAGGTTTACTGTATCCCTCTGACCTTCTTATTGACGATGAAACACTGATATTGCATCGGAATTAAATAGAAAAGGCACAACGCCGACTTAAGTACAACAATACTGACTCTTCTTACTGACTATGTTTGAACCAATCCTGTGACACTAGGTATAGATCCCGATGCTTCACTTCAGGTTTACTGCATCCCCCTGACCTACTTATTAACAATGAAACACAGAAATTGCTGCGGAATTAAATAGAAAAGGCACAATGCCGACTTAAGTACAAGAAGACTGACTCATCTTACTGTCTATGTTTTGAACCATTCCTGTGACACTAGTTATAGATTCCGATGCTTCACTCCAGGTTTACTGTATCCCTTGGACATTCTTATTGACGATGAAACACAGAAATTGCATCGGAATTAAATAGAAAAGGCACAATGCCGACTTAAGAACAAGAAGACTGACTCTTCTTACTGTCTATGTTTTGAATCATGCCTGTGACACTAGTTGTAGATTCCGATGCTTCACTTCAGGTTTACTCCATCACTAGGACCTTCTTATTGACGATGAAACACAGAAATTGCATCGGAATTAAATAGAAAAGGCACAATGCCGACTTAAGTACAACAAGACTGACTCTTCTTACTGTTAATGTTTTGAACCATTCCTGTGACACTAGTTATAGATTCCAATGCTTCACCTCAGATTTACTGCATCCCTTGGACCTTCTTATTGACGATGAAACACAGAAATTGCATCGGAATTAAATACAAAAGGCACAATGCCGACTTAAGTACAAGAACACTGACTCTTCTTACTGAGTGTTTTGAACCATTCCTGTGACACTAGTTATAGATTCCGATGCTTCACTTCAGGTTTACTGTATCCCTCTGACCTTCTTATTGACGATGAAACACAGGAAATGCATCGGAATTACATACAAAAGGCACAATGCCGACTTAAGTACAAGAAGACTGACTCTTCTTATTGTCTATGTTTTGAACCATTCCTGTGACACCAGTTATAGATTCCGATGCTTCACTTCAGGTTTACTGTATCCCTTGGACCTTCTTATTGACGATGAAACACAGAAATTGCATCGGAATTAAATAGAAAAGGCACAATGCCGACTTAAGTACAGGAAGACTGACTCTTCTTACTGACTATGTTTGGAACCATTCCTGTGACACTAGTTATAGATTCCGATGCTTCACTTCAGGTTTACTGTATCCCTCTGACCTCATTGACGATGAAACACAGATATTGCTTCGGAATTAAATTGAAAAGGCACAATGCTGAATTAAGTTCAAGAATACTGACTCTGCTTACTGACTGTTTTGAACCAATCCTGTGACACTAGTTATAGATTCCGATGCTTCACTTCAGGTTTACTGTATCCCTTGGACCTTCTTATTGACGATGAAACACAGAAATTTCATCGGAATTAAATACAAAAGGCACAATGCCGATTTAAGAACAAGAAGACTGACTCTTCGTACTGACTATGTTTTGAACCATTCCTGTGACACTAGTTATAGATTCCGATGCTTCACTTCAGGTTTACTGTATCCTTTGGACCTTCTTATTTACGATGAAACAGAGAAATTGAATGGGAATTAAATAGAAAAGGCACAATGCCGACTTAAGTACAAGAAGACTGACTCTTCTTACTGACTATGTTTGGAACCATTCCTGTGACACTAGTAATAGATTCCGATGCTTCACTTCAGGTTTACTGTATCGCTCTGACTTTCTTATTGACGATGAAACACAGATATTGCATCGGAATTATATATAAAAGGCACAATGCCGACTTAAGTACAAGAAGACTGACTCTTCTTACAGACCATGTTTTGTACTTTCCTGTGACACTAGTTATAGATTGCGATGCTTCACTTCAGGTTTACTGTATCCCTCTGACATTCTTATTGACGATGAAACACAGAAATTGCATCGGAATTAAATAGAAAAGGCATAATGCCGACTTAAGTACAAGAAGACTAACTCTTCTTACCGACTAAATTTGGCACCATTCCTGTGACACTAGTTATAGATTGCGATGCTTCACTTCAGGTTTACTGTATCCCTCTGACCTTCTTATTGACGATGAAACACTGATATTGCATCGGAATTAAATAGAAAAGGCACAACGCCGACTTAAGTACAACAATACTGACTCTTCTTACTGACTATGTTTGAACCAATCCTGTGACACTAGGTATAGATCCCGATGCTTCACTTCAGGTTTACTGCATCCCCCTGACCTACGTATTAACAATGAAACACAGAAATTGCTGCGGAATTAAATAGAAAAGGCACAATGCCGACTTAAGTACAAGAAGACTGACTCATCTTACTGTCTATGTTTTGAACCATTCCTGTGACACTAGTTATAGATTCCGATGCTTCACTCCAGGTTTACTGTATCCCTTGGACATTCTTATTGACGATGAAACACAGAAATTGCATCGGAATTAAATAGAAAAGGCACAATGCCGACTTAAGTACAAGAAGACTGACTCTTCTTACTGTCTATGTTTTGAATCATGCCTGTGACACTAGTTGTAGATTCCGATGCTTCACTTCAGGTTTACTCCATCACTAGGACCTTCTTATTGACGATGAAACACAGAAATTGCATCGGAATTAAATAGAAAAGGCACAATGACGACTTAAGTACAACAAGACTGACTCTTCTTACTGTTAATGTTTTGAACCATTCCTGTGACACTAGTTATAGATTCCAATGCTTCACCTCAGATTTACTGCATCCCTTGGACCTTCTTATTGACGATGAAACACAGAAATTGCATCGGAATTAAATACAAAAGGCACAATGCCGACTTAAGTACAAGAACACTGACTCTTCTTACTGAGTGTTTTGAACCATTCCTGTGACACTAGTTATAGATTCCGATGCTTCACTTCAGGTTTACTGTATCCCTCTGACCTTCTTATTGACGATGAAACACAGGAAATGCATCGGAATTACATACAAAAGGCACAATGCCGACTTAAGTACAAGAAGACTGACTCTTCTTATTGTCTATGTTTTGAACCATTCCTGTGACACCAGTTATAGATTCCGATGCTTC
Source organism: Schistocerca piceifrons (assembly GCF_021461385.2). Classification (NCBI taxonomy): domain Eukaryota; kingdom Metazoa; phylum Arthropoda; class Insecta; order Orthoptera; family Acrididae; genus Schistocerca; species Schistocerca piceifrons. The sequence continues at coordinate 17,818 of NW_025728746.1, forward strand.
ACTTCAGGTTTACTGTATCCCTTGGACCTTCTTATTGACGATGAAACACAGAAATTGCATCGGAATTAAATAGAAAAGGCACAATGCCGACTTAAGTACAGGAAGACTGACTCTTCTTACTGACTATGTTTGGAACCATTCCTGTGACACTAGTTATAGATTCCGATGCTTCACTTCAGGTTTACTGTATCCCTCTGACCTCATTGACGATGAAACACAGATATTGCTTCGGAATTAAATTGAAAAGGCACAATGCTGAATTAAGTTCAAGAATACTGACTCTGCTTACTGACTGTTTTGAACCAATCCTGTGACACTAGTTATAGATTCCGATGCTTCACTTCAGGTTTACTGTATCCCTTGGACCTTCTTATTGACGATGAAACACAGAAATTTCATCGGAATTAAATACAAAAGGCACAATGCCGACTTAAGAACAAGAAGACTGACTCTTCGTACTGACTATGTTTTGAACCATTCCTGTGACACTAGTTATAGATTCCGATGCTTAACTTCAGGTTTACTGTATCCTTTGGACCTTCTTATTTACGATGAAACAGAGAAATTGAATGGGAATTAAATAGAAAAGGCACAATGCCGACTTAAGTACAAGAAGACTGACTCTTCTTACTGACTATGTTTGGAACCATTCCTGTGACACTAGTAATAGATTCCGATGCTTCACTTCAGGTTTACTGTATCGCTCTGACTTTCTTATTGACGATGAAACACAGATATTGCATCGGAATTATATATAAAAGGCACAATGCCGACTTAAGTACAAGAAGACTGACTCTTCTTACAGACCATGTTTTGTACTTTCCTGTGACACTAGTTATAGATTGCGATGCTTCACTTCAGGTTTACTGTATCCCTCTGACATTCTTATTGACGATGAAACACAGAAATTGCATCGGAATTAAATAGAAAAGGCATAATGCCGACTTAAGTACAAGAAGACTAACTCTTCTTACCGACTAAATTTGGCACCATTCCTGTGACACTAGTTATAGATTGCGATGCTTCACTTCAGGTTTACTGTATCCCTCTGACCTTCTTATTGACGATGAAACACTGATATTGCATCGGAATTAAATAGAAAAGGCACAACGCTGACTTAAGTACAACAATACTGACTCTTCTTACTGACTATGTTTGAACCAATCCTGTGACACTAGGTATAGATCCCGATGCTTCACTTCAGGTTTACTGCATCCCCCTGACCTACTTATTAACAATGAAACACAGAAATTGCTGCGGAATTAAATAGAAAAGGCACAATGCCGACTTAAGTACAAGAAGACTGACTCATCTTACTGTCTATGTTTTGAACCATTCCTGTGACACTAGTTATAGATTCCGATGCTTCACTCCAGGTTTACTGTATCCCTTGGACATTCTTATTGACGATGAAACACAGAAATTGCATCGGAATTAAATAGAAAAGGCACAATGCCGACTTAAGTACAAGAAGACTGACTCTTCTTACTGTCTATGTTTTGAATCATGCCTGTGACACTAGTTGTAGATTCCGATGCTTCACTTCAGGTTTACTCCATCACTAGGACCTTCTTATTGACGATGAAACACAGAAATTGCATCGGAATTAAATAGAAAAGGCACAATGCCGACTTAAGTACAACAAGACTGACTCTTCTTACTGTTAATGTTTTGAACCATTCCTGTGACACTAGTTATAGATTCCAATGCTTCACCTCAGATTTACTGCATCCCTTGGACCTTCTTATTGACGATGAAACACAGAAATTGCATCGGAATTAAATACAAAAGGCACAATGCCGACTTAAGTACAAGAACACTGACTCTTCTTACTGAGTGTTTTGAACCATTCCTGTGACACTAGTTATAGATTCCGATGCTTCACTTCAGGTTTACTGTATCCCTCTGACCTTCTTATTGACGATGAAACACAGGAAATGCATCGGAATTACATACAAAAGGCACAATGCCGACTTAAGTACAAGAAGACTGACTCTTCTTATTGTCTATGTTTTGAACCATTCCTGTGACACCAGTTATAGATTCCGATGCTTCACTTCAGGTTTACTGTATCCCTTGGACCTTCTTATTGACGATGAAACACAGAAATTGCATCGGAATTAAATAGAAAAGGCACAATGCCGACTTAAGTACAGGAAGACTGACTCTTCTTACTGACTATGTTTGGAACCATTCCTGTGACACTAGTTATAGATTCCGATGCTTCACTTCAGGTTTACTGTATCCCTCTGACCTCATTGACGATGAAACACAGATATTGCTTCGGAATTAAATTGAAAAGGCACAATGCTGAATTAAGTTCAAGAATACTGACTCTGCTTACTGACTGTTTTGAACCAATCCTGTGACACTAGTTATAGATTCCGATGCTTCACTTCAGGTTTACTGTATCCCTTGGACCTTCTTATTGACGATGAAACACAGAAATTTCATCGGAATTAAATACAAAAGGCACAATGCCGATTTAAGAACAAGAAGACTGACTCTTCGTACTGACTATGTTTTGAACCATTCCTGTGACACTAGTTATAGATTCCGATGCTTCACTTCAGGTTTACTGTATCCTTTGGACCTTCTTATTTACGATGAAACAGAGAAATTGAATGGGAATTAAGTAGAAAAGGCACAATGCCGACTTAAGTACAAGAAGACTGACTCTTCTTACTGACTATGTTTGGAACCATTCCTGTGACACTAGTAATAGATTCCGATGCTTCACTTCAGGTTTACTGTATCGCTCTGACTTTCTTATTGACGATGAAACACAGATATTGCATCGGAATTATATATAAAAGGCACAATGCCGACTTAAGTACAAGAAGACTGACTCTTCTTACAGACCATGTTTTGTACTTTCCTGTGACACTAGTTATAGATTGCGATGCTTCACTTCAGGTTTACTGTATCCCTCTGACATTCTTATTGACGATGAAACACAGAAATTGCATCGGAATTAAATAGAAAAGGCATAATGCCGACTTAAGTACAAGAAGACTAACTCTTCTTACCGACTAAATTTGGCACCATTCCTGTGACACTAGTTATAGATTGCGATGCTTCACTTCAGGTTTACTGTATCCCTCTGACCTTCTTATTGACGATGAAACACTGATATTGCATCGGAATTAAATAGAAAAGGCACAACGCCGACTTAAGTACAACAATACTGACTCTTCTTACTGACTATGTTTGAACCAATCCTGTGACACTAGGTATAGATCCCGATGCTTCACTTCAGGTTTACTGCATCCCCCTGACCTACGTATTAACAATGAAACACAGAAATTGCTGCGGAATTAAATAGAAAAGGCACAATGCCGACTTAAGTACAAGAAGACTGACTCATCTTACTGTCTATGTTTTGAACCATTCCTGTGACACTAGTTATAGATTCCGATGCTTCACTCCAGGTTTACTGTATCCCTTGGACATTCTTATTGACGATGAAACACAGAAATTGCATCGGAATTAAATAGAAAAGGCACAATGCCGACTTAAGTACAAGAAGACTGACTCTTCTTACTGTCTATGTTTTGAATCATGCCTGTGACACTAGTTGTAGATTCCGATGCTTCACTTCAGGTTTACTCCATCACTAGGACCTTCTTATTGACGATGAAACACAGAAATTGCATCGGAATTAAATAGAAAAGGCACAATGCCGACTTAAGTACAACAAGACTGACTCTTCTTACTGTTAATTCTTCGAACCATTCCTGTGACACTAGTTATAGATTCTGATGCTTCACCTCAGATTTACTGTATCCCTTGGACCTTCGTATTGACGATTAAACACAGAATTTGCATTGGATTTAAATACAAAAGGCACAATGCTGACTTAAGTACAAGAAGACTGAATCTTCTCACTGAGTGTTTTGAACCATTCCTGTGACACTAGTTATAGATTCCGATGGTTCACTTCAGGTTTACTGTATCCCTTGGACCTTCTTATTGACGATGAAGCACAGAAATTGCATCGGAATTAAATAGAAAAGGCACAATGCCGACTTAAGTACGGGAAGACTGACTCTTCTTAATGACTATGTTTGGAACCATTCCTGTGACACTAGTTATAGATTCCGATGCTTCACTTCAGGTTTACTGTATCCCTCGGACCTTCTTATTGACGATAAAACACAGATATTGCATCGGAATTAAATAGAAAAGGCACAATGCTGACTTAAGTTCAAGAATACTGACTCTGCTTACTGACTGTTTTGAACCATTCCTGTGACACTAGTTTTAGATTCCGATGCTTCACTTCAGGTTTACTGTAACCCTCTGACCATCTTATTGTCGGTGAAACACAGAAATTGCATCGGAATTGAATACAAAATGCACAATGCCGACTTAAGTACAAGAAGACTGACTCTTCTTTTTGTCTATGTTTTGAACCATTCCTGTGACACTAGTTATAGATTCCGATGCTTCACTTCAGGTTTACTGTAACCCTCTGACCAACTTATTGACGATGAAACACAGAAATTGCATCGGAATTAAATACAAAATGCACAATGCCAATTTAAGTACAAGAAGGCGGACTCTTCTTTTTGTCTATGTTTTGAACCATTCCTGTGACACTAGTTATAGATTCCGATGTTTCACTTCAGGTTTACTGTATCCCTCTGACCTTCTTATTGACGATGAAACACAGAAATTTCATCGGAATTAATTACAAATGGCACAATGCCGACTTAAGTACAAGAAGACTGACTCTTCGTACTGACTATGCTTTGAACCATTCCTGTGACACTAGTTATAGATTCCGATGCTTCACTTCAGGTTCACTGTATCCCTTGGACCTTCGTATTGACGATTAAACACAGAAAATGCATCGGAATTAATTACATAAGGCACAATGCCGACTTAAGTACAAGAAGACTGACTCTTCGTACTTACTATGTTTTGAACCATTCCTGTGATACTAGTTATAGATTCCGATGCTTTACTTCAGGTTTACTGTATCCCTCTGACCATCTTATTGACGATGAAACACAGAAATTGCATCGAAATTAAATACAAAATGCACAATGCCGACTTAAGTACAAGAAGTCTGACTCTTCTTTTTCTCTATGGTTTGAACCATTCCTGTGACACTAGTTATAAATTCCGATGCTCCATTTCAGGTTTACTGTATCCCTTGGACCTTCTTATTGACGATGAAACACAGAAAATGCATCGGAATAAAATACAAAAGGCACAATGCCGACTTAAGTACAAGAAGACTGACCCTTCTTACTGTCTATGTTGTGAACCATTCCTGTGACACTAGTTATAGATTCCGATGCTTCACTTCAGGTTTACTGTACCCACTGACCATCTTATTTATGATGAAACACAGAAATTGCATCGGAATTAAATAGAAAAGGCACAATGTCGACTTAAGAACAAGAAGAGTGACCCTTCTTACTGACTATGTTTGGAACCATTCCTGTGACACTTCAGGTTTACTGTATCCCTCTGACCTTCTTATAGACGATGAAACACAGATATTGCATCGGAATTAAATATAAAGGGTACAATGCCGACTTAAGTACAAGAAGGCTGACTCTTCTTACTGACTATGTTTTGAACCTTCCTGTGACACTAGTTATAGATTACGATGCTTGACTTCAGGTTTACTGTATCCCTCTGACCTTCTTATTGACGATGAAACACTGAAATTGCATCGGAATTTAATAGAAAAGGCACAATGCCGACTTAAGTACAAGAAGACTGACACTTTTTACCGTCTATGTTTTGAACCATTCCTGTGACGCTAGTTACAGATTCCGATGCTTCACTTCAGCTTTACTGTATCCCTCTGACCTTCTTGTTGACGATGAAACACAGAAATTGCATCGGAATTAAATATAAAAGGCACAATACCGACTTAAGTACAAGAAGACTGTTCCCTTCCTACTGTCTATGTTTTGAACCATTCCTGTGACACTAGTTATAGATTCCGATGCTTCACTTCAGGTTTTCTGTATCCCTTGGACGTTCATATTGACGATGAAACGCAGAAATTGCATCGGAATTAAATAGAAAAGGCACAATGCCGACTCAAGTACAAGAAGACTGACTCTTCTTACTGACTATGCTTTGAATCATTCCTGTGACAATAGTAATAGATTCCGATGCTTCACTTCAGGTCTACTGTATCCTTTGGACCTTCTTATTTACGATGAAACAGAGAAATTGAATGGGAATTAAATAGAAAAGGCACAATGCCGACTTAAGTACAAGAAGACTGACTCTTCTTACTGACTATGTTTGGAACCATTCCTGTGACACTAGTAATAGATTCCGATGCTTCACTTCAGGTTTACTGTATCGCTCTGACTTTCTTATTGAGGATGAAACACAGATATTGCATCGGAATTATATATAAAAGGCACAATGCCGACTTAAGTACAAGAAGACTGACTCTTCTTACAGACCATGTTTTGTACTTTCCTGTGACACTAGTTATAGATTGCGATGCTTCACTTCAGGTTTACTGTATCCCTCTGACATTCTTATTGACGATGAAACACAGAAATTGCATCGGAATTAAATAGAAAAGGCATAATGCCGACTTAAGTACAAGAAGACTAACTCTTCTTACCGACTAAATTTGGCACCATTCCTGTGACACTAGTTATAGATTGCGATGCTTCACTTCAGGTTTACTGTATCCCTCTGACCTTCTTATTGACGATGAAACACTGATATTGCATCGGAATTAAATAGAAAAGGCACAACGCCGACTTAAGTACAACAATACTGACTCTTCTTACTGACTATGTTTGAACCAATCCTGTGACACTAGGTATAGATCCCGATGCTTCACTTCAGGTTTACTGCATCCCCCTGACCTACTTATTAACAATGAAACACAGAAATTGCTGCGGAATTAAATAGAAAAGGCACAATGCCGACTTAAGTACAAGAAGACTGACTCATCTTACTGTCTATGTTTTGAACCATTCCTGTGACACTAGTTATAGATTCCGATGCTTCACTCCAGGTTTACTGTATCCCTTGGACATTCTTATTGACGATGAAACACAGAAATTGCATCGGAATTAAATAGAAAAGGCACAATGCCGACTTAAGTACAAGAAGACTGACTCTTCTTACTGTCTATGTTTTGAATCATGCCTGTGACACTAGTTGTAGATTCCGATGCTTCACTTCAGGTTTACTCCATCACTAGGACCTTCTTATTGACGATGAAACACAGAAATTGCATCGGAATTAAATAGAAAAGGCACAATGCCGACTTAAGTACAACAAGACTGACTCTTCTTACTGTTAATGTTTTGAACCATTCTGTGACACTAGTTATAGATTCCAATGCTTCACCTCAGATTTACTGCATCCCTTGGACCTTCTTATTGACGATGAAACACAGAAATTGCATCGGAATTAATACAAAAGGCACAATGCCGACTTAAGTACAAGAACACTGACTCTTCTTACTGAGTGTTTTGAACCATTCCTGTGACACTAGTTATAGATTCCGATGCTTCACTTCAGGTTTACTGTATCCCTCTGACCTTCTTATTGACGATGAAACACAGGAAATGCATCGGAATTACATACAAAAGGCACAATGCCGACTTAAGTACAAGAAGACTGACTCTTCTTATTGTCTATGTTTTGAACCATTCCTGTGACACCAGTTATAGATTCCGATGCTTCACTTCAGGTTTACTGTATCCCTTGGACCTTCTTATTGACGATGAAACACAGAAATTGCATCGGAATTAAATAGAAAAGGCACAATGCCGACTTAAGTACAGGAAGACTGACTCTTCTTACTGACTATGTTTGGAACCATTCCTGTGACACTAGTTATAGATTCCGATGCTTCACTTCAGGTTTACTGTATCCCTCTGACCTCATTGACGATGAAACACAGATATTGCTTCGGAATTAAATTGAAAAGGCACAATGCTGAATTAAGTTCAAGAATACTGACTCTGCTTACTGACTGTTTTGAACCAATCCTGTGACACTAGATATAGATTCCGATGCTTCACTTCAGGTTTACTGTATCCCTTGGACCTTCTTATTGACGATGAAACACAGAAATTTCATCGGAATTAAATACAAAATGCACAATGCCGACTTAAGAACAAGAAGACTGACTCTTCGTACTGACTATGTTTTGAACCATTCCTGTGACACTAGTTATAGATTCCGATGCTTCACTTCAGGTTTACTGTATCCTTTGGACCTTCTTATTTACGATGAAACAGAGAAATTGAATGGGAATTAAATAGAAAAGGCACAATGCCGACTTAAGTACAAGAAGACTGACTCTTCTTACTGACTATGTTTGGAACCATTCCTGTGACACTAGTAATAGATTCCGATGCTTCACTTCAGGTTTACTGTATCGCTCTGACTTTCTTATTGACGATGAAACACAGATATTGCATCGGAATTATATATAAAAGGCACAATGCCGACTTAAGTACAAGAAGACTGACTCTTCTTACAGACCATGTTTTGTACTTTCCTGTGACACTAGTTATAGATTGCGATGCTTCACTTCAGGTTTACTGTATCCCTCTGACATTCTTATTGACGATGAAACACAGAAATTGCATCGGAATTAAATAGAAAAGGCATAATGCCGACTTAAGTACAAGAAGACTAACTCTTCTTACCGACTAAATTTGGCACCATTCCTGTGACACTAGTTATAGATTGCGATGCTTCACTTCAGGTTTACTGTATCCCTCTGACCTTCTTATTGACGATGAAACACTGATATTGCATCGGAATTAAATAGAAAAGGCACAACGCCGACTTAAGTACAACAATACTGACTCTTCTTACTGACTATGTTTGAACCAATCCTGTGACACTAGGTATAGATCCCGATGCTTCACTTCAGGTTTACTGCATCCCCCTGACCTACTTATTAACAATGAAACACAGAAATTGCTGCGGAATTAAATAGAAAAGGCACAATGCCGACTTAAGTACAAGAAGACTGACTCATCTTACTGTCTATGTTTTGAACCATTCCTGTGACACTAGTTATAGATTCCGATGCTTCACTCCAGGTTTACTGTATCCCTTGGACATTCTTATTGACGATGAAACACAGAAATTGCATCGGAATTAAATAGAAAAGGCACAATGGCCGACTTAAGTACAAGAAGACTGACTCTTCTTACTGTCTATGTTTTGAATCATGCCTGTGACACTAGTTGTAGATTCCGATGCTTCACTTCAGGTTTACTCCATCACTAGGACCTTCTTATTGACGATGAAACACAGAAATTGCATCGGAATTAAATAGAAAAGGCACAATGCCGACTTAAGTACAACAAGACTGACTCTTCTTACTGTTAATGTTTTGAACCATTCCTGTGACACTAGTTATAGATTCCAATGCTTCACCTCAGATTTACTGCATCCCTTGGACCTTCTTATTGACGATGAAACACAGAAATTGCATCGGAATTAAATACAAAAGGCACAATGCCGACTTAAGTACAAGAACACTGACTCTTCTTACTGAGTGTTTTGAACCATTCCTGTGACACTAGTTATAGATTCCGATGCTTCACTTCAGGTTTACTGTATCCCTCTGACCTTCTTATTGACGATGAAACACAGGAAATGCATCGGAATTACATACAAAAGGCACAATGCCGACTTAAGTACAAGAAGACTGACTCTTCTATTGTCTATGTTTTGAACCATTCCTGTGACACCAGTTATAGATTCCGATGCTTCACTTCAGGTTTACTGTATCCCTTGGACCTTCTTATTGACGATGAAACACAGAAATTGCATCGGAATTAAATAGAAAAGGCACAATGCCGACTTAAGTACAGGAAGACTGACTCTTCTTACTGACTATGTTTGGAACCATTCCTGTGACACTAGTTATAGATTCCGATGCTTCACTTCAGGTTTACTGTATCCTCTGACCTCATTGACGATGAAACACAGATATTGCTTCGGAATTAAATTGAAAAGGCACAATGCTGAATTAAGTTCAAGAATACTGACTCTGCTTACTGACTGTTTTGAACCAATCCTGTGACACTAGTTATAGATTCCGATGCTTCACTTCAGGTTTACTGTATCCCTTGGACCTTCTTATTGACGATGAAACACAGAAATTTCATCGGAATTAAATACAAAAGGCACAATGCCGACTTAAGAACAAGAAGACTGACTCTTCGTACTGACTATGTTTTGAACCATTCCTGTGACACTAGTTATAGATTCCGATGCTTCACTTCAGGTTTACTGTATCCTTTGGACCTTCTTATTTACGATGAAACAGAGAAATTGAATGGGAATTAAATAGAAAAGGCACAATGCCGACTTAAGTACAAGAAGACTGACTCTTCTTACTGACTATGTTTGGAACCATTCCTGTGACACTAGTAATAGATTCCGATGCTTCACTTCAGGTTTACTGTATCGCTCTGACTTTCTTATTGACGATGAAACACAGATATATAAAAGGCACAATGCCGACTTAAGTACAAGAAGACTGACT
>NW_025728747.1:0-30070 GCF_021461385.2 Schistocerca piceifrons
GATAGGATTTTCTTTTGGGATACGACTATCTCCTATCCGATGCACTACTCCTTATTTACTGCATCCCTCGCTCCCTCACATTGACGAATTAACACAGAAATTGCGTCGCTATGAAATACTATGGGTTCTATGGTTTATCCTTCTAAATCCAGCAACGTTTCTATGGAAACGAAAGGTTTTTCTTTTGCGATACGAGTATCTCTTTTCCGATGCAGTATTCCTTCTTTACTGCATCCCTCGCTCCCTCACATTGACGAATTAACACAGAAATTGCGTCGCTATGAAATAATATGGGTTCTATGATTTATCCTTCTAAATCCAGCAGCGTTTCTATGGTAACGAAAGGTTTTTCTTTTGCGATTCGTGTATATCTTTTCCGATGCACTATTCCTTCTTTACTGCATCCCTCGCTCACTCACATTGACGAATTAACACTGAAATTGCGTCGCTATGATATACTATGGGTTCTATGATTTATCCTTCTAAATACAGCAACGTTTCTATGGAAACGAAAGGTTTTTCTTTTGCGATACGTGTATCTCCTATCCGATGCACTATTCCTTCTTTACTGCGTCCCTCGCTCCCTCACATTGACGAATTAACACCGAAATTGCGTCGCTATGAAATACTATGGGTTCTATGATTTATCCTTCTAAATCCAGCAACGTTTCTATGGAAACGAAAGGTTTTTCTTTTGCGATACGAGTATCTCTTTTCCGATGCACTATTCCTTCTTTACTGCATCCCTCGCTCTCTCACATTGACGAATTAACACAGAAATTGCGTCGCTATGAAATACTAGTTCTAAGACTTCTCCTTCTAAATCGAGTAACATTTGAATGGAAACGACGGGATTTTCTTTTGGGATACGACTATCTCCTATCCGATGCACTATTCCTTATTTACTGCATCCCTCGCTCCCTCACATTGACGAATTAACACAGAAATTGCGTCGCTATGAAATACTATGGGTTCTATGATTTATCCTTCTAAATCCAGCAACGTTTCTATGGAAACGAAAGGTTTTTCTTTTGCGATACGAGTATCTCATTTCCGATGCACAATTCCTTCATTACTGCATCCCTCGCTCTCTCACATTGACGAATTAACAAAGAAATTGCGTCGCTATGAATTACCAGTTCTAAGACTTCTCCTTCTAAATCGAGTAACATTTGAATGGAAACGACAGGATTTTCTTTTGGGATACGACTATCTCCTATCCGATGCACTATTCCTTATTTACTGCATCCCTCGCTCCCTCACATTGACGAATTATCACAGAAATTTCGTCGCTATGAAATACTATGGGTTCTATGATTTATCCTTCTAAATCCAGCAACGTTTCTATGGAAACGAAAGGTTTTTCTTTTGCGATACGAGTATCTCTTTTCCGATGCACTATTCCTTCTTTACTGATCCCTCGCTCTCTCACATTGACGAATTAACACAGAAATTGCGGGGCTATGAAATACTAGTTCTAAGACTTCTCCGTCTAAATCGAGTTACATTTGAATGGAAACGATAGGATTTTCTTTTGGGATACGACTATCTCCTATCCGATGCACTACTCCTTATTTACTGCATCCCTCGCTCCCTCACATTGACGAATTAACACAGAAATTGCGTCGCTATGAAATACTATGGGTTCTATGGTTTATCCTTCTAAATCCAGCAACGTTTCTATGGAAACGAAAGGTTTTTCTTTTGCGATACGAGTATCTCTTTTCCGATGCAGTATTCCTTCTTTACTGCATCCCTCGCTCCCTCACATTGACGAATTAACACAGAAATTGCGTCGCTATGAAATAATATGGGTTCTATGATTTATCCTTCTAAATCCAGCAGCGTTTCTATGGTAACGAAAGGTTTTTCTTTTGCGATTCGTGTATATCTTTTCCGATGCACTATTCCTTCTTTACTGCATCCCTCGCTCACTCACATTGACGAATTAACACTGAAATTGCGTCGCTATGATATACTATGGGTTCTATGATTTATCCTTCTAAATACAGCAACGTTTCTATGGAAACGAAAGGTTTTTCTTTTGCGATACGTGTATCTCCTATCCGATGCACTATTCCTTCTTTACTGCGCCCCTCGCTCCCTCACATTGACGAATTAACACCGAAATTGCGTCGCTATGAAATACTATGGGTTCTATGATTTATCCTTCTAAATCCAGCAACGTTTCTATGGAAACGAAAGGTTTTTCTTTTGCGATACGAGTATCTCTTTTCCGATGCACTATTCCTTCTTTACTGCATCCCTCGCTCTCTCACATTGACGAATTAACACAGAAATTGCGTCGCTATGAAATACTAGTTCTAAGACTTCTCCTTCTAAATCGAGTAACATTTGAATGGAAACGACGGGATTTCCTTTTGGGATACGACTATCTCCTATCCGATGCACTATTCCTTATTTACTGCATCCCTCGCTCCCTCACATTGACGAATTAACACAGAAATTGCGTCGCTATGAAATACTATGGGTTCTATGATTTATCCTTCTAAATCCAGCAACGTTTCTATGGAAACGAAAGGTTTTTCTTTTGCGATACGAGTATCTCATTTCCGATGCACAATTCCTTCATTACTGCATCCCTCGCTCTCTCACATTGACGAATTAACACAGAAATTGCGTCGCTATGAATTACCAGTTCTAAGACTTCTCCTTCTAAATCGAGTAACATTTGAATGGAAACGACAGGATTTTCTTTTGGGATACGACTATCTCCTATCCGATGCACTATTCCTTATTTACTGCATCCCTCGCTCCCTCACATTGACGAATTATCACAGAAATTTCGTCGCTATGAAATACTATGGGTTCTATGATTTATCCTTCTAAATCCAGCAACGTTTCTATGGAAACGAAAGGTTTTTCTTTTGCGATACGAGTATCTCTTTTCCGATGCACTATTCCTTCTTTACTGATTCCTCGCTCCCTCACATTGACGAATTAACACAGAAATTGCGGGGCTATGAAATACTAGTTCTAAGACTTCTCCGTCTGAATCGAGTTACATTTGAATGGAAACGATAGGATTTTCTTTTGGGATACGACTATCTCCTATCCGATGCACTACTCCTTATTTACTGCATCCCTCGCTCCCTCACATTGACGAATTAACACAGAAATTGCGTCGCTATGAAATACTATGGGTTCTATGATTTATCCTTCTAAATCCAGCAACGTTTCTATGGAAACGAAAGGTTTTTCTTTTGCGATACGAGTATCTCTTTTCCGATGCAGTATTCCTTCTTTACTGCATCCCTCGCTCCCTCACATTGACGAATTAACACAGAAATTGCGTCGCTATGAAATAATATGGGTTCTATGATTTATCCTTCTAAATCCAGCAGCGTTTCTATGGTAACGAAAGGTTTTTCTTTTGCGATTCGTGTATATCTTTTCCGATGCACTATTCCTTCTTTACTGCATCCCTCGCTCACTCACATTGACGAATTAACTCTGAAATTGCGTCGCTATGATATACTATGGGTTCTATGATTTATCCTTCTAAATACAGCAACGTTTCTATGGAAACGAAAGGTTTTTCTTTTGCGATACGTGTATCTCCTATCCGATGCACTATTCCTTCTTTACTGCGTCCCTCGCTCCCTCACATTGACGAATTAACACAGAAATTGCGTCGCTATGAAATACTATGGGTTCTATGATTTATCCTTCTAAATCCAGCAACGTTTCTATGGAAACGAAAGGTTTTTCTTTTGCGATACGAGTATCTCTTTTCCGATGCACTATTCCTTCTTTACTGCATCCCTCGCTCTCTCACATTGACGAATTAACACAGAAATTGCGTCGCTATGAAATACTAGTTCTAAGACTTCTCCTTCTAAATCGAGTAACATTTGAATGGAAACGACGGGATTTTCTTTTGGGATACGACTATCTCCTATCCGATGCACTATTCCTTATTTACTGCATCCCTCGCTCCCTCACATTGACGAATTAACACAGAAATTGCGTCGCTATGAAATACTATGGGTTCTATGATTTATGCTTCTAAATCCAGCAACGTTTCTATGGAAACGAAAGGTTTTTCTTTTGCGATACGAGTATCTCTTTTTCCGATGCACTATTCCTTCTTTACTGATCCCTCGCTCTCTCACATTGACGAATTAACACAGAAATTGCGGGGCTATGAAATACTAGTTCTAAGACTTCTCCGTCTAAATCGAGTTTACATTTGAATGGAAACGATAGGATTTTCTTTTGGGATACGACTATCTCCTATCCGATGCACTACTCCTTATTTACTGCATCCCTCGCTCCCTCACATTGACGAATTAACACAGAAATTGCGTCGCTATGAAATACTATGGGTTCTATGATTTATCCTTCAAAATCGAGCAACGTTTCTATGGAAACGAAAGGTTTTTCTTTTGCGATGCGTGTATCTCATTTCCGATGCACTATTCTGTCTTCACTGCATCCCTCGCTCACTCACATTGACGAATTAACACTGAAATTGCGTCGCTATGATATACTATGGGTTCTATGATTTATCCTTCTAAATCCAGCAACGTTTCTATGGAAACGAAAGGTTTTTCTTTTGCGATACGTGTATCTCCCATCCGATGCACTATTCCCTATTTACTGCATCCCTCGCTCCCTCACATTGTCGAATTAACACAGAAATTGCGTCGCTATGAAATACTATGGGATCTATGATTAATGCTTCTAAATCCAGCAACGTTTATATGGCAACGAAAGGTTTTTCTTTTGCGATACGAGTATCTCTTTTCCGATGCACTATTCCTTCTTTACTGCATCCCTCGCTCCCTCACATTGACGAATTAACACAGAAATTGCGTCGCTATGAAATACTATGGGTTCTATGATTTATGCTTCTAAATTAAGCAACGTTTCTATGGAAACGAAAGGTTTTTCTTTTGCGATACGAGTATCTCTTTTCCGATGCACTATTCCTTCTTTACTGCATCCCTCGCTCTCTCGCATCGACGAATTAACACAGAAACTGCGTCGCTATGATATACTAGTTCTAAGACTTCTCCTTCTAAATCGAGTAACAATTGAATGGAAACGACAGGATTTTCTTTTGGGATACGAGTATCTCCTATCCGATGCACTATTCCTTATTTACTGCATCCCTCGCTCCCTCACATTGACGAATTAACACAGAAATTGCGTAGCTATGTAATACTATGGGTTCTATGATTTATCCTTCTAAATCCAGCAACGTTCCAATGGAAACGAAAGGTTTTTCTTTTGCGTTACGAGTATCTTTTTTCCGATGCACTATTCCTTCTTTACTGCATCCCTCGCTCCCTCACATTGACCAATTAACACAGAAATTGCGTCGCTATGAAATACTATGGGTTCTATGATTTATCCTTCTAAATCCAGCAACGTTTCTATGGAAACGAAAGGTTTTTCTTTTGCGATACGAGTATCTCATTTCCGATGCACAATTCCTTCATTACTGCATCCCTCGCTCTCTCACATTGACGAATTAACACAGAAATTGCGTCGCTATGAATTACCAGTTCTAAGACTTCTCCTTCTAAATCGAGTAACATTTGAATGGAAACGACAGGATTTTCTTTTGGGATACGACTATCTCCTATCCGATGCACTATTCCTTATTTACTGCATCCCTCGCTCCCTCACATTGACGAATTATCACAGAAATTTCGTCGCTATGAAATACTATGGGTTCTATGATTTATCCTTCTAAATCCAGCAACGTTTCTATGGAAACGAAAGGTTTTTCTTTTGCGATACGAGTATCTCTTTTCCGATGCACTATTCCTTCTTTACTGATTCCTCGCTCCCTCACATTGACGAATTAACACAGAAATTTCGGGGCTATGAAATACTAGTTCTAAGACTTCTCCGTCTGAATCGAGTTACATTTGAATGGAAACGATAGGATTTTCTTTTGGGATACGACTATCTCCTATCCGATGCACTACTCCTTATTTACTGCATCCCTCGCTCCCTCACATTGACGAATTAACACAGAAA
This sequence comes from Schistocerca piceifrons, assembly GCF_021461385.2. NCBI lineage: Eukaryota > Metazoa > Arthropoda > Insecta > Orthoptera > Acrididae > Schistocerca > Schistocerca piceifrons. The sequence continues at coordinate 6,016 of NW_025728747.1, forward strand.
TTGCGTCGCTATGAAATACTATGGGTTCTATGATTTATCCTTCTAAATCCAGCAACGTTTCTATGGAAACGAAAGGTTTTTCTTTTGCGATACGAGTATCTCTTTTCCGATGCAGTATTCCTTCTTTACTGCATCCCTCGCTCCCTCACATTGACGAATTAACACAGAAATTGCGTCGCTATGAAATAATATGGGTTCTATGATTTATCCTTCTAAATCCAGCAGCGTTTCTATGGTAACGAAAGGTTTTTCTTTTGCGATTCGTGTATATCTTTTCCGATGCACTATTCCTTCTTTACTGCATCCCTCGCTCACTCACATTGACGAATTAACACTGAAATTGCGTCGCTATGATATACTATGGGTTCTATGATTTATCCTTCTAAATACAGCAACGTTTCTATGGAAACGAAAGGTTTTTCTTTTGCGATACGTGTATCTCCTATCCGATGCACTATTCCTTCTTTACTGCGTCCCTCGCTCCCTCACATTGACGAATTAACACCGAAATTGCGTCGCTATGAAATACTATGGGTTCTATGATTTATCCTTCTAAATCCAGCAACGTTTCTATGGAAACGAAAGGTTTTTCTTTTGCGATACGAGTATCTCTTTTCCGATGCACTATTCCTTCTTTACTGCATCCCTCGCTCTCTCACATTGACGAATTAACACAGAAATTGCGTCGCTATGAAATACTAGTTCTAAGACTTCTCCTTCTAAATCGAGTAACATTTGAATGGAAACGACGGGATTTTCTTTTGGGATACGACTATCTCCTATCCGATGCACTATTCCTTATTTACTGCATCCCTCGCTCCCTCACATTGACGAATTAACACAGAAATTGCGTCGCTATGAAATACTATGGGTTCTATGATTTATCCTTCTAAATCCAGCAACGTTTCTATGGAAACGAAAGGTTTTTCTTTTGCGATACGAGTATCTCATTTCCGATGCACAATTCCTTCATTACTGCATCCCTCGCTCTCTCACATTGACGAATTAACACAGAAATTGCGTCGCTATGAATTACCAGTTCTAAGACTTCTCCTTCTAAATCGAGTAACATTTGAATGCAAACGACAGGATTTTCTTTTGGGATACGACTATCTCCTATCCGATGCACTATTCCTTATTTACTGCATCCCTCGCTCCCTCACATTGACGAATTATCACAGAAATTTCGTCGCTATGAAATACTATGGGTTCTATGATTTATCCTTCTAAATCCAGCAACGTTTCTATGGAAACGAAAGGTTTTTCTTTTGCGATACGAGTATCTCTTTTCCGATGCACTATTCCTTCTTTACTGATCCCTCGCTCCCTCACATTGTCGAATTAACACAGAAATTGCGTCGCTATGAAATACTATGGGTTCTATGATTTATCCTTCTAAATCCAGCAACGATCCTATGGAAACGAAAGGTTTTTCTTTTGCGATACGAGTATCTCATTTCCGATGCACAATTCCTTCATTACTGCATCCCTCGCTCTCTCACATTGACGAATTAACACAGAAATTGCGTCGCTATGAATTACCAGTTCTAAGACTTCTCCTTCTAAATCGAGTAACATTTGAATGGAAACGACAGGATTTTCTTTTGGGATACGACTATCTCCTATCCGATGCACTATTCCTTATTTACTGCATCCCTCGCTCCCTCACAGTGATGAATTGACACAGAAATTGCGTCGCTATGAAATACTATGGGTTCTATGATTTATCCTTCTAAATCCAGCAACGTTTCTATGGAAACGAAAGGTTTTTCTTTTGCGATGCGTGTATCTCATTTCCGATGCACTATTCTGTCTTCACTGCATCCCTCGCTCACTCACATTGACGAATTAACACTGAAATTGCGTCGCTATGATATACTATGGGTACTATGATTTATCCTTCTAAATCCAGCAACGTTTCTATGGAAACGAAACGTTTTTCTTTTGCGATACGTGTATCTCCCATCCGATGCACTATTCCCTATTTACTGCATCCCTCGCTCCCTCACATTGTCGAATTAACACAGAAATTGCGTCGCTATGAAATACTATGGGGTCTATGATTAATGCTACTAAATCCAGCAACGTTTATATGGCAACGAAAGGTTTTTCTTTTGCGATACGAGTATCTCTTTTCCGATGCACTATTCCTTCTTTACTGCATCCCTCGCTCCCTCACATTGACGAATTAACACAGATATTGCGGAGCTATGAAATACTAGTTCTAAGACTTCTCCTTCTAAATAGAGTAACATTTGAATGCAAACGACAGGATTTTCCTTTGGGATACGACTATCTCCTATCCGATGCACTATTCCTTATTTACTGCATCCCTCGCTCCCTAACATTTACGAATTAACACAGAAATTGCGTCGCTATGAAATACTATGGGTTCTATGATTTATGCTTCTAAATTAAGCAACGTTTCTATGGAAACGAAAGGTTTTTCTTTTGCGATACGAGTATCTCTTTTCCGATGCACTATTCCTTCTTTACTGCATCCCTCGCTCTCTCGCATCGACGAATTAACACAGAAACTGCGTCGCTATGATATACTAGTTCTAAGACTTCTCCTTCTAAATCGAGTAACAATTGAATGGAAACGACAGGATTTTCTTTTGGGATACGAGTATCTCCTATCCGATGCACTATTCCTTATTTACTGCATCCCTCGCTCCCTCACATTGACGAATTAACACAGAGATTGCGTCGCTATGTAATACTATGGGTTCTACGATTTATCCTTCTAAATCCAGCAACGTTCCAATGGAAACGAAAGGTTTTTCTTTTGCGTTACGAGTATCTTTTTTCCGATGCACTATTCCTTCTTTCCTGCATCCCTCGCTCCCTCACATTGACCAATTAACACAGAAATTGCCTCGCTATGAAATACTATGGGTTCTATGATTTATCCTTCTAAATCCAGCAACGTTTCTATGAAAACGAACGCTTTTTCTTTTGCGATACGAGTATCTCGTTTCCGATGCACTATTCCTTCTTTACTGCATCCCTCGCTTCCTCACATTGACGAATTAACACAGAAATTGCGTCGCTATGAAATACTATGGGTTCTATGATTTATCCTTCTAAATCCAGCAACGTTTCTATGGAAACGAAAGCTTTTTCCTTTGCGATACGAGTATCTCTTTTCCGATGCACTATTCCTTCTTTACTGCATCCCTCGCTCCCTCACATTGACGAAATAACACAGAAATTGCGTAGCTATGAAATACTAGTTCTAAGAGTTCTCCTTCTAATTCGAGTAACATTTGAATGGAAACGACAGGATTTTCTTTTGGGATACGACTATCTCCTATCCGATGCACTATTCCTTCTTTACTGCATCCCTCGCTCCCTCACATTGACGAATTAACACAGAAATTGCGTCGTTATGAAATACTAGTTCTATGACTTCTCCTTCTAAATCGAGAAACATTTGAATGGAAACGACAGGATTTTCTTTTGGGATACGACTATCTCCTATCCGATGCACTATTCCTTACTTACTGCATCCCTCGCTCCCTCACATTGACGAATTAACACAGAAATTGCCTCGCTATGAAATACTATGTTTTTTATGATTTATCCTTCTAAATCCAGCAACGTTTCTATAGAAGCGAAAGGTTTTCCTTTTGCGATACGAGTATCTCTTTTCCGATGCACTATTCCTTCTTTACTGCATCCCTCGCTCCCTCACATTGACGAATTGACACAGAAATTGCGTGCCTATGAAATTCTATGGGTTCTATGATTTATCCTTCTAAATCCAGCAACGTTTCTATGGAAACGAAATGTTTCTCTTTTGCGATACGTGTATCTCTTTTCCGATGCACTATTCCTTCTTTACTGCATCCCTCGCTCCCTCACATTGTTGAATTAACACAGAAATTGCGGAGCTATGAAATACTAGTTCTAATACTTCTCCTTCTAAATCGAGTAACATTTGAATGGAAACGACAGGATTTTCCTTTGGGATACGACTATCTCCTATCCGATGCACTATTCCTTATTTACTGCATCCCTCGCTCCCTAACATTGACGAATTAACACAGAAATTGCGTCGCTATGAAATACTATGGGTTCTATGATTTATGCTTCTAAATTAAGCAACGTTTCTATGGAAACGAAAGGTTTTTCTTTTGCGATACGAGTATCTCTTTTCCGATGCACTATTCCTTCTTTACTGCATCCCTCGCTCTCTCGCATCGACGAATTAACACAGAAACTGCGTCGCTATGATATACTAGTTCTAAGACTTCTCCTTCTAAATCGAGTAACATTTGAATGGAAACGACAGGATTTTCTTTTGGGATACGACTATCTCCTATCCGATGCACTATTCCTTATTTACTGCATCCCTCGCTCCCTCACATTGACGAATTAACACAGAAATTGCGTCGCTATGAAATTATATGAGTTCTATGATTTATCCTTCTAAATCCAGCAACGTTCCAATGGAAACGAAAGGTTTTTCTTTTGCGATACGAGTATCTTTTTTCCGATGCACTATTCCTTCTTTACTGCATCCCTCGCTCCCTCACATTGACCAATTAACACAGAAATTGCCTCGCTATGAAATACTATGGGTTCTATGATTTATCCTTCTAAATCCAGCAACGTTTCTATGAAAACGAACGCTTTTTCTTTTGCGATACGAGTATCTCGTTTCCGATGCACTATTCCTTCTTTACTGCATCCCTCGCTCCCTCACATTGACGAATTAACACAGAAATTGCGTCGCTATGAAATACTATGGGTTCTATGATTTATCCTTCTAAATCCAGCAACGTTTCTATGGAAACGAAAGCTTTTTCCTTTCCGATACGAGTATCTCTTTTCCGATGCACTATTCCTTCTTTACTGCATCCCTCGCTCCCTCACATTGACGAAATAACACAGAAATTGCGTAGCTATGAAATACTAGTTCTAAGACTTCTCCTTCTAAATCGAGTAACATTTGAATGGAAACGACAGGATTTTCTTTTGGGATACGACTATCTCCTATCCGATGCACTATTCCTACTTTACTGCATCCCTCGCTCCCTCACATTGACGAATTAACACAGAAATTGCGTCGTTATGAAATACTAGTTCTAAGACTTCTCCTTCTAAATCGAGAAACATTTGAATGGAAACGACAGGATTTTCTTTTGGGATACGACTATCTCCTATCCGATGCACTATTCCTTATTTACTGCATCCCTCGCTCCCTCACATTGACGAATTAACACAGAAATTGCCTCGCTATGAAATACTATGTTTTTTATGATTTATCCTTCTAAATCCAGCAACGTTTCTATAGAAACGAAATGTTTTCCTTTTGTGATACGAGTATCTCTTTTCCGATGCACTATTCCTTCTTTACTGCATCCCTCGCTCCCTCACATTGACGAATTAACACAGAAATTGCGCCGCTATGAAATACTATGGGTTCTATGATTTATCCTTCTAAATCCAGCAACGTTCCTATGGAAACGAAAAGTTTTTCTTTTGCGATACGAGTATCTCTTTTCCGATGCACTATTCCTTCTTTACTGCATCCCTCGCTCCCTCACATTGACCAATTAACACAGAAATTGCCTCGCTATGAAATACTATGGGTTCTATGATTTATCCTTCTAAATCCAGCAACGTTTCTATGGAAACGAACGCTTTTTCTTTTGCGATACGAGTATCTCGTTTCCGATGCACTATTCCTTCTTTACTGCATCCCTCGCTCCCTCACATTGACGAATTAACACAGAAATTGTGTCGCAATGAAATACTATGGGTTCTATGATTTATCCTTCTAAATCCAGCAACGTTTATATGGAAACGAAAGCTTTTTCTTTTGCGATACGAGTATCTCTTTTCCGATGCACTATTCCTTCTTTACTGCATCCCTCGCTCCCTCACATTGACGAAATAACACAGAAATTGCGTAGCTATGAAATACTAGTTCTAAGACTTCTCCTTCTAAATCGAGTAACATTTGAATGGAAACGACAGGATTTTCTTTTGGGATACGACTATCTCCTATCCGATTCACTATTCCTTATTTACTGCATCCCTCGTTCCTTCACATTGACGATTTAACACAGAAATTGCGTCGCTATGAAATACTATGGGTTCTATGATTTATCCTTCTAAATCCAGCAACGTTTCTATGGAAACGAAAGGTTTTTGGTTCAAATGGCTCTGAGCACTATGGGACTCAACTGCTGAGGTCATTAGTCCCCTAGAACTTAGATATAGTTAAACCTAACTAACCTAAGGACATCACAACATCCATGCCCGAGGCAGGATTTGAACCTGCGACCGTAGTGTCCTTGCGGTTCCAGACTGCAGAGCTGAAAGGTTTTTCTTTTGCGATACGAGTATCTTTTCCGATGCACCATTCCTTCTTTACTGCATCCCTCGCTCCCTCACATTGACGAATTAACACAGAAATTTCGTCGCTATGAAATATTATTTCTAAGACTTCTCCTTCTAAATTGAGTAACATTTGAATGGAAACGACAGGAATTTCTTTTGGGATACGACTATCTCCTATCCGAGGCACTATTCCTTATTTACTGCATCCCTCGCTCCCTCACATTGACGAATTAACACAGAAATTGCGTCGCTATGAAATACTATGGGTTCTATGATTTATCCTTCTAAATCCAGCAACGTTTCTATGGAAACGAAAGGTTTTTCTTTTGCGATACGAGTATCTCTTTTCCGATGCACTATTCCCTCTTTACTGATCCCTCGCTCCCTCACATTGACGAATTAACACAGAAATTGCGTGGCTATGAAATACTAGTTCTAAGACTTCTCCGTCTAAATCGAGTTACATTTGAATGGAAACGATGGGATTTTCTTTTGGGATACGACTATCTGCTATCCGATGCACTACTCCTTATTTACTGCATCCCTCGCTCCCTCACATTGACGAATTAACACAGAAATTGCATCGCGATGAAATACTATGGGTTCTATGATTTATCCTTCTAAATCCAGCAACGTTTCTATGGAAACGAAAGGTTTTTCTTTTGCGATGCGTGTATCTCATTTCCGATGCACTATTCCTTCTTTACTGCATCCCTCGCTCCCTCACATTGACCAATTAACACAGAAATTGCCTCGCTATGAAATACTATGGGTTCTATGACTTATCCTTCTAAATCCAGCAGGGTTTCTATGGAAACGAAAGGTTTTTCTTTTGCGATTCGTGTATATCTTTTCCGATGCACTATTCCTACTTTACTGCATCCCTCGCCCCGCACATTGACGAATTAACACAGAAATTGCGTCGTTATGAAATACTATGGGTTCTATGATTTATCCTTCTAAATCCAGGAACGTTTCTATGGAAACAAAAGGTTTTTCTTTTGCGATGCGTGTATCTCATTTCCGATGTACTATTCCTTCTTTACTGCATCCCCCGCTCACTCACATTGACGAATTAACACTGAAACTGCGTCGCTATGATATACTATGGGTTCTATGATTTATCCTTCTAAATCCAGCAACGTTTCTATGGAAACGCAAGGTTTTTCTTTTGCGATACGTGTATCTCCTATCCGATGCACTATTCCTTATTTACTGCATCCCTCGCTCCCTCACATTGACGAATTAACACAGAAATTGCGTCGCTATGAAATACTATGGGTTCTATGATTTATCCTTCTAAATCCAGCAACGTTTCTATGGAAACGAAAGGTTTTTCTTTTGCGATACGAGTATCTCTTTTCCGATGCACTATTCCTTCTTTACTGCATCCCTCGCTCCCTCACATTGACGAATTAACACAGAAATTGCGGGGCTATGAAATACTAGTTCTAAGACTTCTCCTTCTAAATCGAGTAACATTTGAATGGAAACGACAGGATTTTCCTTTGGGATACGACTATCTCCTATCCGATGCGCTATTCCTTATTTACTGCATCCCTCGCTCCCTCACATTGACGAATTAACACAGAAATTGCGTCGCTATGAAATACTATGGGTTCTATGATTTATGCTTCTAAATTAAGCAACGTTTCTATGGAAACGAAAGGTTTTTCTTTTGCGATACGAGTATCTCTTTTCCGATGCACTATTCCTTCTTTACTGCATCCCTCGCTCTCTCACATCGACGAATTAACACAGAAACTGCGTCGCTATGATATACTAGTTCTAAGACTTCTCCTTCTAAATCGAGTAACATTTGAATGGAAACGACAGGATTTTCTTTTGGGATACGACTATCTCCTATCCGATGCACTATTCCTTATTTACTGTATCCCTCGCTCCCTCACATTGACGAATTAACACAGAAATTGCGTCGCTATGAAATACTATGGGTTCTATGATTTATCCTTCTAAATCCAGCAACGTTTATATGGCAACGAAAGGTTTTTCTTTTGCGATACGAGTATCTCTTTTCCGATGCACTATTCCTTCTTTACTGCATCCCTCGCTCCCTCACATTGACCAATTAACACAGAAATTGCCTCGCTATGAAATACTATGGGTTCTATGATTTATCCTTCTAAATCCAGCAACGTTTCCATGAAAACGAACGCTTCTTCTTTTGGGATACGACTATCTCCTATCCGATCCACTATTCCTTCTTTACTGCATCCCTCGCTCCCTCACATTGACGAATTAACACAGAAGTTGCGTCGTTATGAAATACTAGTAATAAGACTTCTCCTTCTAAATCGAGAAACATTTAAATTGAAACGACAGGATATTCTTTTGAGATACGACTATCTCCTATCCGATGCACTATTCCTTATTTACTGCATCCCTCGCTCCCTCACATTGACGAATTAACACAGAAATTGCCTCGCTATGAAATACTATGGGTTTAATGATTTATCCTTCTAAATCCAGCAACGTTTCTATTGAAACGAAAGATTTTCCTTTTGCGATACGAGTATCTCTTTTCCGATGCAATATTCCTTCTTTACTGCATCCCTCGCTCCCTCACATTGACGAATTAACACAGAAATTGCGTCCCTATGAAATACTATGGTTTCTATGATTTATCGTTCTAAATACAGCAACGTTTCTATGGAAACGAAAGGTTTTTCTTTTGCGATACGTGTATCTCTTTTCCGATGCACTATTACTTCTTTACTGCATCCCTCGCTCCCTCACATTGACGAATTAACACTGAAATTGCGTCGCTATGAAATACTAGTTCTAAGACTTCTCCTTCTAAATCGAGTAACATTTGAATGGAAGCGACAGGATTTTCTTTTGGTATACGACTATCTCCTATCCGATGCACTTTTCCTTCTTTACTGCATCCCTCGCTCCCTCACATTGACGAATTAACACAGAAATTGCGTCGCTATGAATTACTATGGGATCCATGATTTATGCTTCTAAATCCACCAACGTTTATATGGCAACGAAAGGTTTTTCTTTTGCGATACGAGTACCTCTTTTCCGATGCACTATTCCTTCTTTACTGCATCCCTCGCTCCCTCACATTGACGAATTAACACAGAAATTGCGGGGCTATGAAATACTAATTCTAAGACTTCTCCTTCTAAATCGAGTAACATTTGAATGGAAACGACAGGATTTTCCTTTGGGTTACGACTATCTCCTATCCGATGCACTATTCCTTATTTACTGCATCCCTCGCTCCCTCACATTGACGAATTAACACAGAAATTGCGTCGCTATGAAATACTATGGGTTCCATGATCTATCCTTCTAAATCCAGCAACGTTCCTATGGAAACGAAAGGTTTTTCTTTTGCGATACTAGTATCTCTTTTCCGATGCACTATTCTTTCTTTACTGCATCCCTCGCTCCCTCACATTGACCAATTAACACAGAAATTGGTCGCTATGAAATACTATGGGTTCTATGATTTATCCTTCTAAATCCAGCAACGTTTCTATGGAAACGAAAGCTTTTTCTTTTGCGATACGAGTATCTCTTTTCCGATGCACTATTCCTTCTTTACTGCATCCCTCGCTCCCTCACATTGACGAAATAACACAGAAATTGCGCCGCTATGAAATACTAGTTCTAAGACTTCTCCTTCTAAATCGAGTAACATTTGAATGGAATCGACAGGATTTTCTTTTGGGATACGACTATCTCCTATCCGATGCACTATTCCTTATTTACTGCATCCCTCGCTCCCTCACATTGACGAATTAACACAGAAATTGCCTCGCTATGAAAAACTATGGGTTCTATGATTTATCCTTCTAAATCCAGCAACGTTTCAATGGAAATGAAAGGTTTTCCTTTTACGATACGAGTATCTCTTTTCCGATGCACTATTCCTTCTTTACTGCATCCCTCGCTCCCTCACATTGACGAATTAACACAGAAATTACGTCCCTATGAAATACTATGGGTTCTATGATTTATCCTTCTAAATCCAGCAACGTTTCTATGGAAACGAAAGGTTTTTCTTTTGCGATACGTGTATCTCTTTTCCGATGCACTATTCCTTCTTTACTGCATCCCTCGCTCCCTCACATTGACGAATTAACACTGAAATTGCGTCGCTATGAAATACTAGTTCTAAGACTTCTCCTTCTAAATCGAGTAACATTTGAATGGAAACGACAGGATTTTCCTTTGGGATACGACTATCTCCTATCCGATGCACTATTTCTTATTTACTGCATCCCTCGCTCCCTCACATTGACGAATTAACACAGAAATTGCGTCGCTATGAAATACTATGGGTTCTATGATGTATGCTTCTTAATCCAGCAACGTTTCTATGGAAAGAAAGGTTTTTCTTTTGCGATACGAGTATCTCTTTTCCGATGCACTATTCCGTCTTTACTGCATCCCTCGCTCTCTCACATTGACGAATTAACACAGAAACTGCGTCGCTATGAAATACTAGTTCTAAGACTTCTCCTTCTAAATCGAGTAACATTTGAATGGAAACGACAGGATTTTCTTTTGGGATACGACTATCTCCTATCCGATGCACTATTCCTTTTTTACTGCATCCCTCGCTCCCTCACATTAACGAATTAACACAGAAATTGTGTCGCTAAGATATACTATGGGTTCTATCATTTATCCTTCTAAATCCAGCAACGTTTCTATAGAAACGAAAGGTTTTTCTTTTGCGATACGTGTATCTCTTTTCCGATGCACTATTATTTCTTTACTGCATCCCTCGCTCCTTCACATTGACGAATTAACACAGAAATTGCGTCGCTATGAAATCCTATGGGTTCTATGATTTATCCTTCTAAATCCAGCAACGTTTCTATGGAAACGAAAGGTTTTTCTTTTGCGATAAGAGTATCTCTTTTCCGATGCACTATTCCTTCTTTACTGCATCCCTCGCTCCCTCACATTGACGAATTAACACAGTAATTGCGTCGCTATGAAATACTAGTTTTAAGACTTCTCCTTCTAAATCGAGTAACATTTGAATGGAAACGACAGGATTTTCTTTGGGATACGACTATCTCCTATCCGATGCACTATTCCTTATTTACTGCATCCCTCGCTCCCCCACATTGACGCATTAACACAGAAATTGCGTCGCTATGAAATACTATGGGTTCTATGATTTATCCTTCTAAATCCTGCAACGTTTCTATGGAAACGAAAGGTTTTTCTTTTGCGATACGTGTATCTCTTTTCCGATGCACTATTCCTTCTTTACTGCATCCCTCGCTCCCTCACATTGACGAATTAACACAGAAATTGCGTCGCTATGAAATACTATCGGTTCTAAGATTTATCCTTCTAAATCCAGCAACGTTTCTATGGAAACGAAAGGTTTTTCTTTTGCGATACGTGCATCTTTTTTCCGATGCACTATTCCTTCTTTACTGCATCCCTCGCTCCCTCACATTGACGAATTCACACTGAAATTGCGTCGCTATGAAATACTATGGGTTCTATGATTTATCCTTCTAAATCCAGCTACGTTTCTATGGAAACGAAAGATTTTTCTTTTGCGATACGTGTATCTCTTTTCCGATGCACTATTCCTTATTTACTGCAACCCTCGCTCCCTCACATTGACGAATTAACACAGAAATTGCGTCGCTATGAAATACTATGGGTTCTATGATTTATCCTTCTAAATCCAGCAACGTTTCTATGGAAACGAAAGGTTTTTCTTTTGCGATACTAGTATCTCTTTTCCGATGCACTATTCTTTCTTTACTGCATCCCTCGCTCCCTCACATTGACCAATTAACACAGAAATTGGTCGCTATGAAATACTATGGGTTCTATGATTTATCCTTCTAAATCCAGCAACGTTTCTATGGAAACGAAAGCTTTTTCTTTTGCGATACGAGTATCTCTTTTCCGATGCACTATTCCTTCTTTACTGCATCCCTCGCTCCCTCACATTGACGAAATAACACAGAAATTGCGCCGCTATGAAATACTAGTTCTAAGACTTCTCCTTCTAAATCGAGTAACATTTGAATGGAAACGACAGGATTTTCCTTTGGGTTACGACTATCTCCTATCCGATGCACTATTCCTTATTTACTGCATCCCTCGCTCCCTCACATTGACGAATTAACACAGAAATTGCGTCGCTATGAAATACTATGGGTTCCATGATCTATCCTTCTAAATCCAGCAACGTTCCTATGGAAACGAAAGGTTTTTCTTTTGCGATACTAGTATCTCTTTTCCGATGCACTATTCTTTCTTTACTGCATCCCTCGCTCCCTCACATTGACCAATTAACACAGAAATTGGTCGCTATGAAATACTATGGGTTCTATGATTTATCCTTCTAAATCCAGCAACGTTTCTATGGAAACGAAAGCTTTTTCTTTTGCGATACGAGTATCTCTTTTCCGATGCACTATTCCTTCTTTACTGCATCCCTCGCTCCCTCACATTGACGAAATAACACAGAAATTGCGCCGCTATGAAATACTAGTTCTAAGACTTCTCCTTCTAAATCGAGTAACATTTGAATGGAATCGACAGGATTTTCTTTTGGGATACGACTATCTCCTATCCGATGCACTATTCCTTATTTACTGCATCCCTCGCTCCCTCACATTGACGAATTAACACAGAAATTGCCTCGCTATGAAAAACTATGGGTTCTATGATTTATCCTTCTAAATCCAGCAACGTTTCAATGGAAATGAAAGGTTTTCCTTTTACGATACGAGTATCTCTTTTCCGATGCACTATTCCTTCTTTACTGCATCCCTCGCTCCCTCACATTGACGAATTAACACAGAAATTACGTCCCTATGAAATACTATGGGTTCTATGATTTATCCTTCTAAATCCAGCAACGTTTCTATGGAAACGAAAGGTTTTTCTTTTGCGATACGTGTATCTCTTTTCCGATGCACTATTCCTTCTTTACTGCATCCCTCGCTCCCTCACATTGACGAATTAACACTGAAATTGCGTCGCTATGAAATACTAGTTCTAAGACTTCTCCTTCTAAATCGAGTAACATTTGAATGGAAACGACAGGATTTTCCTTTGGGATACGACTATCTCCTATCCGATGCACTATTTCTTATTTACTGCATCCCTCGCTCCCTCACATTGACGAATTAACACAGAAATTGCGTCGCTATGAAATACTATGGGTTCTATGATGTATGCTTCTTAATCCAGCAACGTTTCTATGGAAAGAAAGGTTTTTCTTTTGCGATACGAGTATCTCTTTTCCGATGCACTATTCCGTCTTTACTGCATCCCTCGCTCTCTCACATTGACGAATTAACACAGAAACTGCGTCGCTATGAAATACTAGTTCTAAGACTTCTCCTTCTAAATCGAGTAACATTTGAATGGAAACGACAGGATTTTCTTTTGGGATACGACTATCTCCTATCCGATGCACTATTCCTTTTTTACTGCATCCCTCGCTCCCTCACATTAACGAATTAACACAGAAATTGTGTCGCTAAGATATACTATGGGTTCTATCATTTATCCTTCTAAATCCAGCAACGTTTCTATAGAAACGAAAGGTTTTTCTTTTGCGATACGTGTATCTCTTTTCCGATGCACTATTATTTCTTTACTGCATCCCTCGCTCCTTCACATTGACGAATTAACACAGAAATTGCGTCGCTATGAAATCCTATGGGTTCTATGATTTATCCTTCTAAATCCAGCAACGTTTCTATGGAAACGAAAGGTTTTTCTTTTGCGATAAGAGTATCTCTTTTCCGATGCACTATTCCTTCTTTACTGCATCCCTCGCTCCCTCACATTGACGAATTAACACAGTAATTGCGTCGCTATGAAATACTAGTTTTAAGACTTCTCCTTCTAAATCGAGTAACATTTGAATGGAAACGACAGGATTTTCTTTGGGATACGACTATCTCCTATCCGATGCACTATTCCTTATTTACTGCATCCCTCGCTCCCCCACATTGACGCATTAACACAGAAATTGCGTCGCTATGAAATACTATGGGTTCTATGATTTATCCTTCTAAATCCTGCAACGTTTCTATGGAAACGAAAGGTTTTTCTTTTGCGATACGTGTATCTCTTTTCCGATGCACTATTCCTTCTTTACTGCATCCCTCGCTCCCTCACATTGACGAATTAACACAGAAATTGCGTCGCTATGAAATACTATCGGTTCTAAGATTTATCCTTCTAAATCCAGCAACGTTTCTATGGAAACGAAAGGTTTTTCTTTTGCGATACGTGCATCTTTTTTCCGATGCACTATTCCTTCTTTACTGCATCCCTCGCTCCCTCACATTGACGAATTCACACTGAAATTGCGTCGCTATGAAATACTATGGGTTCTATGATTTATCCTTCTAAATCCAGCTACGTTTCTATGGAAACGAAAGATTTTTCTTTTGCGATACGTGTATCTCTTTTCCGATGCACTATTCCTTATTTACTGCAACCCTCGCTCCCTCACATTGACGAATTAACACAGAAATTGCGTCGCTATGAAATACTATGGGTTCTATGATTTATCCTTCTAAATCCAGCAACGTTTCTATGGAAACGAAAGGTTTTTCTTTTGCGATACGTGTATCTCTTTTCCGATGCACTATTCCTTCTTTACTGCATCCCTCGCTCCCTCACATTGACGAATTAACACTGAAATTGCGTCGCTATGAAATACTAGTTCTAAGACTTCTCCTTCAAAATCGAGTAACATTTGAATGGAAACGACAGGATTTTCTTTTGGGATACGACTATCTCCTATCCGATGCTCTATTCCTTATTTACTGCATACCTCGCTCCCTCACATTGACGAATTAACACAGAAATTGCGTCGCTATGAAATACTATGGGTTCTATGATTTATCCTTCTAAATCCAGCAACGTTTCTATGGAGACGAAAGGTTTTTCTTTTGCGATACGTGTATCTCTTTTCCGATGCACTATTCCTTCTTTACTGCATCCCTCGCTCCCTCACATTGCACTATTCCTTCTTTACTGCATCCCTCGCTCCCTCACATTGACGATCTAACACTGAAATTGCGTCGCTATGAAATACTATGGGTTCTATGATTTATCCTTCTAAATCCAGCAACGTTTCTATGGAGACGAAAGGTTTTCCTTTTGCGATACGTGTATCTCTTTTCCGATGCACTATTCCTTCTTTACTGCATCCCTCGCTCCCACACATTGACGAATTAACACAGAAATTGCGTCGTTATGGAATTCTATGGGTTCTATTATTTATCCTTCTAAATCCAGCAACGTTTCTATGGAAACGAAAGGTTTTTCTTTTGCGATACGTGTATCTCTTTTCCGATGCACTATTCCTTATTTACTGCATCCCTCTCTCCCTCACATTGACGAATTAACACAGAAATTGCGTCGCTATGATATACTATGGGTTCTATGATTTATCCTTCTAAATCCAGCAACGTTTCTATGGAAACGAAAGGTTTTTCTTTTGCGATACGTGTATCTCTTTTCCGATGCACTATTCCTTCTTTACTGCATAGCTCGCTCCCTCACATTGACGATATAACACAGAAATTGCGTCGCTATGATATACTATGGGTTCTATGATTTATCCTTCTAAATCCAGCAACGTTTCTATGGAAACGAAAGGTTTTTCTTTTGCGATACGTGTATCTCTTTTCCGATGCACTATTCCTTATTTACTGCATCCCTCGCTCCCACACATTGACGAATTAACACAGAAATTGCGTCGCTATGAAATACTATGGGTTCTATGATTTATCCTTCTAAATCCAGCAACGTTTCTATGGAAACGAAAGGTTTATCTTTTGCGATACGTGTATCTCTTTTCCGATTCACTATTCCTTCTTTACTGCATCCCTCGCTCCTTCACATTGACGAATTAACGCAGAAACTGCGTCGCTATGAAATGCTAGTTCTAAGACTACTCCTTCTAAATCGAGTAACATTTGAATGGAAACGACAGGATTTTCTTTTGGGATACGACTATCTCCTATCCGATGCACTATTCCTTCTTTACTGCATCCCTCGCTCCCTCACATTGACGAATTAACACAGAAATTGCGTCGCTATGAATTACTATGGGATCTATGATTTATGCTTCTAAATCCAGCAACGTTTATATTGCAACGAAAGGTTTTTCTTTTGCGATACGAGTATCTCTTGTCCGATGCACTATTCCTTCTTTACTGCATCCCTCGCTCCCTCACATTGACGAATTAACACTGAAATTGCGGGGCTATGAAATACTAATTCTAAGACTTCTCCTTCTAAATCGAGTAACATTTGAATGGAAACGACAGGATTTTCCTTTGGGATACGACTATCTCCTATCCGATGCACTATTCCTTAATTACTGCATCCCTCGCTCCCTCACATTGACGAATTAACACAGAACGTGCGTCGCTATGAAATACTATGGGTTCTATGATGTATGCTTCTAAAACCAGCAACGTTTCTATGGAAACGAAAGGTTTTTCTTTTGCGATACGAGTATCTCTTTTCCGATGCACTATTCCTTCTTTACTGCATCCCTCGCTCCTCACATTGACGAATTAACACAGAAATTGCGGGGCCTATGATATACTAGTTCTAAGACTTCTCCTTCTAAATCGAGTAACATTTGAATGGAAACAACAGGATTTTCCTTTGGGATACCACTATCTCCTATCCGATGCAGTATTCCTTATTTACTGCATCCCTCGCTCCCTCACATTGACGAATTAACACAGAAATTGCGTCGCTATGAAATACTATGGGTTCTATGATTTATGCTTCTAAATTAAGCAACGTTTCTATGGAAACGAAAGGTTTTCCTTTTGCGATACGAGTATCTCTTTTCCGATGCACTATTCCTTCTTTACTGCATCCCTCGCTCTCTCACATCGACGAGTTAACACAGAAACTGCGTCGCTATGATATACTAGTTCTAAGACTTCTCCTTCTAAATCGAGTAACATTTGAATGGAAACGACAGGATTTTCTTTTGGGATACGACTATCTCGTATCCGATGCACTATTCCTTATTTACTGCATCCCTCGCTCCCACACATTGTCGAATTAACACAGAAATTGCGTCGCTATGAAATACTATGGGTTCTATGATTTATCCTTCTAAATCCAGCAACGTTCCTATGGAAACGAAAAGTTTTTCTTTTGCGATACGAGTATCTCTCTTCCAATGCACTATTCCTTCTTTACTGCATCCCTCGCTCCCTCACATTGACCAATTAACACAGAAATTGCGTCGCTATGAAATACTATGGGTTCTATGATTTATCCTTCTAA
Organism: Schistocerca piceifrons; assembly: GCF_021461385.2. Classification (NCBI taxonomy): domain Eukaryota; kingdom Metazoa; phylum Arthropoda; class Insecta; order Orthoptera; family Acrididae; genus Schistocerca; species Schistocerca piceifrons. The sequence goes on from NW_025728747.1 coordinate 23,680, forward strand.
ATCCAGCAACGTTTCTATGGAAACGAAAGCTTTTTCTTTTGCGATACGAGTATCTCTTTTCCGATGCACTATTCCTTCTTTACTGCATCCCTCGCTCCCTCACATTGACGAAATAACACAGAAATTGCGTAGCTATGAAATACTAGATCTAAGACTTCTCCTTCTAAATCGAGTAACATTTGAATGGAAACGACAGGATTTTCTTTTGGGATACGACTATCTCCTATCCGATCCACTATTCCTTCTTTACTGCATCCCTCGCTCCCTCACATTGACGAATTCACACTGAAATTGCGTCGCTATGAAATACTATGGGTTCTATGATTTATCCTTCTAAATCCAGCTACGTTTCTATGGAAACGAAAGATTTTTCTTTTGCGATAAGTGTATCTCTTTTCCGATGCACTATTCCTTATTTACTGCAACCCTCGCTCCCTCACATTGACGAATTAACACAGAAATTGCGTCGCTATGAAATACTATGGGTTCTATGATTTATCCTTCTAAATCCAGCAACGTTTCTATGGAAACGAAAGGTTTTTCTTTTGCGATACGTGTATCTCTTTTCCGATGCACTATTCCTTATTTACTGCATCCCTCTCTCCCTCACATTGACGAATTAACACAGAAATTGCGTCGCTATGATATACTATGGGTTCTATGATTTATCCTTCTAAATCCAGCAACGTTTCTATGGAAACGAAAGGTTTTTCTTTTGCGATACGTGTATCTCTTTTCCGATGCACTATTCCTTCATTACTGCATAGCTCGCTCCCTCACATTGACGATATAACACAGAAATTGCGTCGCTATGATATACTATGGGTTCTATGATTTATCCTTCTAAATCCAGCAACGTTTCTATGGAAACGAAAGGTTTTTCTTTTGCGATACGTGTATCTCTTTTCCGATGCACTATTCCTTATTTACTGCATCCCTCGCTCCCACACATTGACGAATTAACACAGAAATTGCGTCGCTATGAAATACTATGCGTTCTATGATTTATCCTTCTAAATCCAGCAACGTTTCTATGGAAACGAAAGGTTTGTCTTTTGCGATACGTGTATCTCTTTTCCGATGCACTATTCCTTCTTTACTGCATCCCTCGCTCCTTCACATTGACGAATTAACGCAGAAACTGCGTCGCTATGAAATGCTAGTTCTAAGACTACTCCTTCTAAATCGAGTAACATTTGAATGGAAACGACAGGATTTTCTTTTGGGATACGACTATCTCCTATCCGATGCAGTATTCCTTATTTACTGCATCCCTCGCTCCCTCACATTGACGAATTAACACAGAAATTGCGTCGCTATGAAATAATATGGGTTCTATGATTTATCCTCCTTAATCCAGCAACGTTTCTATGGAAACGAGAGGATTTTCTTTTGCGATACGTGTATCTCTTTTCCGATGCACTATTCCTTCTTTACTGCATCCCTCGCTCCCTCACATTGACGAATTAACACAGAAATTGCGTCGCTATGAAATACTATGGGTTCTATGATTTATCCTTCTAAATCAAGCAACGTTTCTATGGAAACGAAAGGTTTGTCTTTTGCGATACGTGTATCTCTTTTCCGATGCACTATTCCTTCTTTACTGCATCCCTTGCTCCTTCACATTGACGAATTAACGCAGATATTGCGTCGCTATGAAATACTAGTTCTAAGACTTCTCCTTCTAAATCGAATAACATTTGAATGGAAACGACAGGATTTTCTTTTGGGATACGGCTATCTCCTATCCGATGCACTATTCCTTCTTTACTGCATCCCTCGCTCCCTCACATTGACGAATTAACACAGAAATTGCGTCGCTATGAATTACTATGGGATCTATGATTTATGCTTCTAAATCCAGCAACGTTTATATTGCAACGAAAGGTTTTTCTTTTGCGATACGAGTATCTCTTGTCCGATGCACTATTCCTTCTTTACTGCATCCCTCGCTCCCTCACATTGACGAATTAACACTGAAATTGCGGGGCTATGAAATACTAATTCTAAGACTTCGCCTTCTAAATCGAGTAACATTTGAATGGAAACGACAGGATTTTCCTTTGGGATACGACTATCTCCTATCCGATGCACTATTCCTTAATTACTGCATCCCTCGCTCCCTCACATTGACGAATTAACACAGAACGTGCGTCGCTATGAAATACTATGGGTTCTATGATGTATGCTTCTAAATCCAGCAACGTTTCTATGGAAACGAAAGGTTTTTCTTTTGCGATACGAGTATCTCTTTTCCGATGCACTATTCCTTCTTTACTGCATCCCTCGCTCCTCACATTGACGAATTAACACAGAAATTGCGGGGCCTATGATATACTAGTTCTAAGACTTCTCCTTCTAAATCGAGTAACATTTGAATGGAAACAACAGGATTTTCCTTTGGGATACCACTATCTCCTATCCGATGCAGTATTCCTTATTTACTGCATCCCTCGCTCCCTCACATTGACGAATTAACACAGAAATTGCGTCGCTATGAAATACTATGGGTTCTATGATTTATGCTTCTAAATTAAGCAACGTTTCTATGGAAACGAAAGGTTTTCCTTTTGCGATACGAGTATCTCTTTTCCGATGCACTATTCCTTCTTTACTGCATCCCTCGCTCTCTCACATCGACGAGTTAACACAGAAACTGCGTCGCTATGATATACTAGTTCTAAGACTTCTCCTTCTAAATCGAGTAACATTTGAATGGAAACGACAGGATTTTCTTTTGGGATACGACTATCTCGTATCCGATGCACTATTCCTTATTTACTGCATCCCTCGCTCCCACACATTGTCGAATTAACACAGAAATTGCGTCCCTATGAAATACTATGGGTTCTATGATTTATCCTTCTAAATCCAGCAACGTTCCTATGGAAACGAAAAGTTTTTCTTTTGCGATACGAGTATCTCTCTTCCAATGCACTATTCCTTCTTTACTGCATCCCTCGCTCCCTCACATTGACCAATTAACACAGAAATTGCGTCGCTATGAAATACTATGGGTTCTATGATTTATCCTTCTAAATCCAGCAACGTTTCTATGGAAACGAAAGCTTTTTCTTTTGCGATACGAGTATCTCTTTTCCGATGCACTATTCCTTCTTTACTGCATCCCTCGCTCCCTCACATCGACGAATTAACACAGAAATTGCGTCCCTATGAAATACTATGGGTTCTATGATTTATCCTTCTAAATACAGCAACGTTTCTATGGAAACGAAAGGTTTTTCTTTTGCGATACGTGTATTTCCTATCCGATGCACTATTCCTTCATTACTGCATCCCTCGCTCCCTCACATTGACGAATTAACACAGAAATTGCGTTGCTATGAATTACTATGGGATCTATGATTTATGCTTCTAAATCCAGCAACGTTTATATGGCAACGAAAGGTTTTTCTTTTGCGATACGAGTATCTCTTTTCCGATGCACTATTCCTTCTTTACTGCATCCCTCGCTCCCTCACATTGACGAATTAACACAGAAATTGCGGGGCTATGAAATACTAATTCTAAGACTTCTCCTTCTAAATCGAGTAACATTTGAATGGAAACGACAGGATTTTCCTTCGGGATAACACTATCTCCTATCCGATGCACTATTCCTTATTTACTGCATTCCTCGCTCCCTCACATTGGCGAATTAACACAGAAATTGCGTCGCTATGATATACTATGGGTTCTATGATTTATGCTTCTAAATCCAGCAACGTTTCTATGAAAACGAAAGGTTTTTCTTTTGCGATACGAGTATCTCTTTTCCGATGCACTATTCCTTCTTTACTGCATCCCTCGCTCTCTCACATTGACGAATTAACACAGAAACTGCGTCGCTATAAAATACTAGTTCTAAGACTTCTCCTTCTAAATGGAGTAACATTTGAATGGAAACGACAGGATTTTCTTTTGGGATACGACTATCTCCTATCCGATGCACTATTCCTTATTTACTGCATCCCTCGCTCCCTCACATTGACGAATTAACACAGAAATTGCGTCGATATGAAATACTATGGGTTCCATGATCTATCCTTCTAAATCCAGCAACGTTCCTATGGAAACGAAAGGTTTTTCTTTTGCGATACGAGTATCTCTTTTCCGATGCACTATTCCTTCTTTACTGCATACCTCGCTCCCTCACATTGACCAATTAACACAGCAATTGCGTCGCTATGAAATACTATGGGTTCTATGATTTATCCTTCTAAATCCAGCAACGTTTCTATGGAAACGAAAGCTTTTTCTTTTGCGATACGAGTATCTCTTTTCCGAAGCACTATTCCTTCTTTACTGCATCCCTCGCTCCCTCACATTGAAAAAATAACACAGAAATTGCGTCGCTATGAAATACTAGTTCTAAGACTTCTCCTTCTAAATCGAGTAACATTTGAATGGAAACAACAGGATTTTCTTTTGGGATACGACTATCTCCTAACCGATGCACTATTCCTTATTTACTGCATCCCTCGCTCCCTCACATTGACGAATTAACACAGAAATTGCCTCGCTATGAAATACTATGGGTTCTATGATTTATCCTTCTAAATCCAGCAACGTTTCTATGGAAATGAAAGGTTTTCCTTTTACGATACGTGTATCTCTTTTCCGATGCACTATTCCTTCTTTACTGCATCCCTCGCTCCCTCACATTGACGAATTAACACTGAAATTGCGTCGCTATGAAATACTAGTTCTAAGACTTCTCCTTCTAAATCGAGTAACATTTGAATGGAAACGACAGGATTTTCTTTTGGGATACGACTATCTCCTATCCGATGCACTATTCCTTCTTTACTGCATCCTTCGCTCCCTCACATTGACGAATTAACACAGAAATTGCGTCGCTATGAAATACTATGTGATCTATGATTTATGCTTCTAAATCCAGCAACGTTTATATGGCAACGAAAGGTTTTTCCTTTGCGATACGTGTATCTCTTTTCCGATGCACTATTCCTTCTTTACTGCATCCCTCGCTCCCCCACATGGACGAATTTACACAGAAATTGCGTCGCTATGAAATACCAGTTCTAAGACTTCTCCTTCTAAATCGAGTAACATTTGAATGGAAATGACAGGATTTTCTTTTGGGATACGACTATCTCCTATCCGATGCACTATTCCTTATTTACTGCATCCCTCGCTCCCTCACATTGACGAATTAACACAGAAATTGCGTCGCTATGAAATACTATGGGTTCTATGATTTATCCTTCTAAATCCAGCAACGTTTCTATGGAAACGAAAGGATTTTCTTTTGCGATACGTGTATCTTCTTTCCGATGCACTATTCCTTCTTTACTCCATCCCTCGCTCCTTCACATTGACGAATTAACACAGAAATTGCGTCGCTATGAAATACTATGGGTTCTAAGATTTATCCTTCTAAATCCAGCAACGTTTCTATGGAAACGAAAGGTTTTTCTTTTGCGATACGTGCATCTCTTTTCCGATGCACTATTCCTTCTTTACTGCATCCCTCGCTCCCTCACATTGACGAATTAACACTGAGATTGCGTCGCTATGAAATACTATGGGGTCTATGATTTATCCTTCTAAATCCAGCAACGTTTCTATGGAAACGAAAGGTTTTTCTTTTGCGATACGTGTATCTCTTTTCCGATGCACTATTCCTTATTTACTGCATCCCTCGCTCCCTCACATTGACGAATTAACACAGAAATTGCGTCGCTATGAAATACTATGGGTTCTATGATTTATCCTTCTAAATCCAGCAACGTTTCTATGGAAACGAAAGGTTTTTCTTTTGCGATACGTGTATCTCTTTTCCGATGCACTATTCCTTCTTTACTGCATCCCTCGCTCCCTCACATTGACGAATTAACACTGAAATTGCGTCGCTATGAAATACTAGTTCTAAGACTTCTCCTTCAAAATCGAGTAACATTTGAATGGAAACGACAGGATTTTCTTTTGGGATACGACTATCTCCTATCCGATGCTCTATTCCTTATTTACTGCATACCTCGCTCCCTCACATTGACGAATTAACACAGAAATTGCGTCGCTATGAAATACTATGGGTTCTATGATTTATCCTTCTAAATCCAGGAACGTTTCTATGGAGACGAAAGGTTTTTCTTTTGCGATACGTGTATCTCTTTTCCGATGCACTATTCCTTCTTTACTGCATCCCTCGCTCCCTCACATTGACGATCTAACACTGAAATTGCGTCGCTATGAAATACTATGGGTTCTATGATTTATCCTTCTAAATCCAGCAACGTTTCTATGGAAACGAAAGGTTTTCCTTTTGCGATACGTGTATCTCTTTTCCGATGCACTATTCCTTCTTTACTGCATCCCTCGCTCCCACACATTGACGAATTAAACACAGAAATTGCGTCGCAAT
>NW_025728748.1:0-33247 GCF_021461385.2 Schistocerca piceifrons
ACCAGTCTCTTCGGAGGCGTGGGTTCGAATCCCACCGCTGCCAATTTTTACTTCTCGTTTTTGTTCCATTGCGGTGTGGTCTCGTGGGTAAGAAGGCAGCTCCTGTGACCGCCGTGGCGCGTAGGTAGCGTGGCCGAGCGGTCTAAGGCGCTGGTTTCAGGCACCAGTCTCTTCGGAGGCGTGGGTTCGAATCCCACCGCTGCCAGTGTTTTCTGTCTCGGAAGCCGTAGCACTGATTACCCGCGACGAAAACAGCACAGCAAGCCGTGAGCGTCTCTTTCTTAAATTGTCGTAGCAGCACAGTGCGTGGTGCAACGACAGGATTCACAAGCGCAGTTTGGTGTCACGATTGCTGGCGTCCGTCTCCACGAAATGTGTCCAGAGCACGACGTTCTATAAAGTGGAAACGCTAACTTTTGCCGTTGTCGTCAAGTAGATTGTGTATAGCCTGCTGTGTTCGCTGGAGGAGCCCTGGCGTCGTTATCCGGTGTGGTCTAGTGGCTAGGATACCTGGCTCTCACCCAGGAGGCCCGGGTTCGATTCCCGGTACCGGAAAAGCGCATTTTGTTGCTCCTCTTATGCGACTTGTCCCGACTTAGCTCGGCTGACGCTCCGCTGACGCTTGCAGAAAACTACGTTAAGTTCGATTCGTGGTGACAAGTGACGGCGAGAGCGATGCGACATCTATCCACCTCTTATCGAGGCACCTACCTGTGGTCAACAGAGCTGGAGGACTGCAAGACATTGCCACGGGGGTTGAATGCAGCTAACCACACTGCTTAGTGTCCTAACAGCGCAGACACGTTCGTTTGCCAGTACACATGTAATGGAGACCGCGTCTGACACAGCTGTGGGGAGACACAGTGGTGTGTGGGCTGAGCTTTGCTGTGCATCGCCACTTGCAGTCGCGAGAACTGCTCTCGGCGGTGCTTCCGTGGCCGTGATCGTCTAGTGGTTAGGACATTGCGTTGTGGCCGCAATAACCCAGGTTCGAATCCTGGTCACGGCAAATTTTAAAGTTTTGCCTTGCTGTCGCTGCAGTGACGATTGTGACTCAGTGTTTGAAATCACGGTGCCCTCTTCATTTTTCACTCATGTTCCGCAGGCTGCAGGTGGCACTACCAGTTCATTATCAACACGCAATGCCGCCGCACCAGAGCGCGGGCAGCTGCCTGTGTAGTTAATCTCTATTCAAAAAGGGCAGTTGTTTGAGGTGCAATGGATGAGCAGCCAGTCGCAGCAGAACAGGAAGCTGTGTCGTGCACTGTTTCTACAAAAGCGAAGAACACTGACGCAGGTAGCGTGGCCGAGCGGTCTAAGGCGCTGGTTTAAGGCACCAGTCTCTTCGGAGGCGTGGGTTCGAATCCCACCGCTGCCAATTTTTACTTCTCGTTTTTGTTCCATTGCGGTGTGGTCTCGTGGGTAAGAAGGCAGCTCCTGTGACCGCCGTGGCGCGTAGGTAGCGTGGCCGAGCGGTCTAAGGCGCTGGTTTCAGGCACCAGTCTCTTCGGAGGCGTGGGTTCGAATCCCACCGCTGCCAGTGTTTTCTGTCTCGGAAGCCGTAGCACTGATTACCCGCGACGAAAACAGCACAGCAAGCCGTGAGCGTCTCTTTCTTAAATTGTCGTAGCAGCACAGTGCGTGGTGCAACGACAGGATTCACAAGCGCAGTTTGGTGTCACGATTGCTGGCGTCCGTCTCCACGAAATGTGTCCAGAGCACGACGTTCTATAAAGTGGAAACGCTAACTTTTGCCGTTGTCGTCAAGTAGATTGTGTATAGCCTGCTGTGTTCGCTGGAGGAGCCCTGGCGTCGTTATCCGGTGTGGTCTAGTGGCTAGGATACCTGGCTCTCACCCAGGAGGCCCGGGTTCGATTCCCGGTACCGGAAAAGCGCATTTTGTTGCTCCTCTTATGCGACTTGTCCCGACTTAGCTCGGCTGACGCTCCGCTGACGCTTGCAGAAAACTACGTTAAGTACGATTCGTGGTGACAAGTGACGGCGAGAGCGATGCGACATCTATCCACCTCTTATCGAGGCACCTACCTGTGGTCAACAGAGCTGGAGGACTGCAAGACATTGCCACGGGGGTTGAATGCAGCTAACCACACTGCTTAGTGTCCTAACAGCGCAGACACGTTCGTTTGCCAGTACACATGTAATGGAGACCGCGTCTGACACAGCTGTGGGGAGACACAGTGGTGTGTGGGCTGAGCTTTGCTGTGCATCGCCACTTGCAGTCGCGAGAACTGCTCTCGGCGGTGCTTCCGTGGCCGTGATCGTCTAGTGGTTAGGACATTGCGTTGTGGCCGCAATAACCCAGGTTCGAATCCTGGTCACGGCAAATTTTAAAGTTTTGCCTTGCTGTCGCTGCAGTGACGATTGTGACTCAGTGTTTGAAATCACGGTGCCCTCTTCATTTTTCACTCATGTTCCGCAGGCTGCAGGTGGCACTACCAGTTCATTATCAACACGCAATGCCGCCGCACCAGAGCGCGGGCAGCTGCCTGTGTAGTTAATCTCTATTCAAAAAGGGCAGTTGTTTGAGGTGCAATGGATGAGCAGCCAGTCGCAGCAGAACAGGAAGCTGTGTCGTGCACTGTTTCCAAAAAAGCGAAGAACACTGACGCAGGTAGCGTGGCCGAGCGGTCTAAGGCGCTGGTTTAAGGCACCAGTCTCTTCGGAGGCGTGGGTTCGAATCCCACCGCTGCCAATTTTTACTTCTCGTTTTTGTTCCATTGCGGTGTGGTCTCGTGGGTAAGAAGGCAGCTCCTGTGACCGCCGTGGCGCGTAGGTAGCGTGGCCGAGCGGTCTAAGGCGCTGGTTTCAGGCACCAGTCTCTTCGGAGGCGTGGGTTCGAATCCCACCGCTGCCAGTGTTTTCTGTCTCGGAAGCCGTAGCACTGATTACCCGCGACGAAAACAGCACAGCAAGCCGTGAGCGTCTCTTTCTTAAATTGTCGTAGCAGCACAGTGCGTGGTGCAACGACAGGATTCACAAGCGCAGTTTGGTGTCACGATTGCTGGCGTCCGTCTCCACGAAATGTGTCCAGAGCACGACGTTCTATAAAGTGGAAACGCTAACTTTTGCCGTTGTCGTCAAGTAGATTGTGTATAGCCTGCTGTGTTCGCTGGAGGAGCCCTGGCGTCGTTATCCGGTGTGGTCTAGTGGCTAGGATACCTGGCTCTCACCCAGGAGGCCCGGGTTCGATTCCCGGTACCGGAAAAGCGCATTTTGTTGCTCCTCTTATGCGACTTGTCCCGACTTAGCTCGGCTGACGCTCCGCTGACGCTTGCAGAAAACTACGTTAAGTACGATTCGTGGTGACAAGTGACGGCGAGAGCGATGCGACATCTATCCACCTCTTATCGAGGCACCTACCTGTGGTCAACAGAGCTGGAGGACTGCAAGACATTGCCACGGGGGTTGAATGCAGCTAACCGCACTGCTTAGTGTCCTAACAGCGCAGACACGTTCGTTTGCCAGTACACATGTAATGGAGACCGCGTCTGACACAGCTGTGGGGAGACACAGTGGTGTGTGGGCTGAGCTTTGCTGTGCATCGCCACTTGCAGTCGCGAGAACTGCTCTCGGCGGTGCTTCCGTGGCCGTGATCGTCTAGTGGTTAGGACATTGCGTTGTAGCCGCAATAACCCAGGTTCGAATCCTGGTCACGGCAAATTTTAAAGTTTTGCCTTGCTGTCGCTGCAGTGACGATTGTGACTCAGTGTTTGAAATCACGGTGCCCTCTTCATTTTTCACTCATGTTCCGCAGGCTGCAGGTGGCACTACCAGTTCATTATCAACACGCAATGCCGCCGCACCAGAGCGCGGGCAGCTGCCTGTGTAGTTAATCTCTATTCAAAAAGGGCAGTTGTTTGAGGTGCAATGGATGAGCAGCCAGTCGCAGCAGAACAGGAAGCTGTGTCGTGCACTGTTTCTACAAAAGCGAAGAACACTGACGCAGGTAGCGTGGCCGAGCGGTCTAAGGCGCTGGTTTAAGGCACCAGTCTCTTCGGAGGCGTGGGTTCGAATCCCACCGCTGCCAATTTTTACTTCTCGTTTTTGTTCCATTGCGGTGTGGTCTCGTGGGTAAGAAGGCAGCTCCTGTGACCGCCGTGGCGCGTAGGTAGCGTGGCCGAGCGGTCTAAGGCGCTGGTTTCAGGCACCAGTCTCTTCGGAGGCGTGGGTTCGAATCCCACCGCTGCCAGTGTTTTCTGTCTCGGAAGCCGTAGCACTGATTACCCGCGACGAAAACAGCACAGCAAGCCGTGAGCGTCTCTTTCTTAAATTGTCGTAGCAGCACAGTGCGTGGTGCAACGACAGGATTCACAAGCGCAGTTTGGTGTCACGATTGCTGGCGTCCGTCTCCACGAAATGTGTCCAGAGCACGACGTTCTATAAAGTGGAAACGCTAACTTTTGCCGTTGTCGTCAAGTAGATTGTGTATAGCCTGCTGTGTTCGCTGGAGGAGCCCTGGCGTCGTTATCCGGTGTGGTCTAGTGGCTAGGATACCTGGCTCTCACCCAGGAGGCCCGGGTTCGATTCCCGGTACCGGAAAAGCGCATTTTGTTGCTCCTCTTATGCGACTTGTCCCGACTTAGCTCGGCTGACGCTCCGCTGACGCTTGCAGAAAACTACGTTAAGTTCGATTCGTGGTGACAAGTGACGGCGAGAGCGATGCGACATCTATCCACCTCTTATCGAGGCACCTACCTGTGGTCAACAGAGCTGGAGGACTGCAAGACATTGCCACGGGGGTTGAATGCAGCTAACCACACTGCTTAGTGTCCTAACAGCGCAGACACGTTCGTTTGCCAGTACACATGTAATGGAGACCGCGTCTGACACAGCTGTGGGGAGACACAGTGGTGTGTGGGCTGAGCTTTGCTGTGCATCGCCACTTGCAGTCGCGAGAACTGCTCTCGGCGGTGCTTCCGTGGCCGTGATCGTCTAGTGGTTAGGACATTGCGTTGTGGCCGCAATAACCCAGGTTCGAATCCTGGTCACGGCAAATTTTAAAGTTTTGCCTTGCTGTCGCTGCAGTGACGATTGTGACTCAGTGTTTGAAATCACGGTGCCCTCTTCATTTTTCACTCATGTTCCGCAGGCTGCAGGTGGCACTACCAGTTCATTATCAACACGCAATGCCGCCGCACCAGAGCGCGGGCAGCTGCCTGTGTAGTTAATCTCTATTCAAAAAGGGCAGTTGTTTGAGGTGCAATGGATGAGCAGCCAGTCGCAGCAGAACAGGAAGCTGTGTCGTGCACTGTTTCTACAAAAGCGAAGAACACTGACGCAGGTAGCGTGGCCGAGCGGTCTAAGGCGCTGGTTTAAGGCACCAGTCTCTTCGGAGGCGTGGGTTCGAATCCCACCGCTGCCAATTTTTACTTCTCGTTTTTGTTCCATTGCGGTGTGGTCTCGTGGGTAAGAAGGCAGCTCCTGTGACCGCCGTGGCGCGTAGGTAGCGTGGCCGAGCGGTCTAAGGCGCTGGTTTCAGGCACCAGTCTCTTCGGAGGCGTGGGTTCGAATCCCACCGCTGCCAGTGTTTTCTGTCTCGGAAGCCGTAGCACTGATTACCCGCGACGAAAACAGCACAGCAAGCCGTGAGCGTCTCTTTCTTAAATTGTCGTAGCAGCACAGTGCGTGGTGCAACGACAGGATTCACAAGCGCAGTTTGGTGTCACGATTGCTGGCGTCCGTCTCCACGAAATGTGTCCAGAGCACGACGTTCTATAAAGTGGAAACGCTAACTTTTGCCGTTGTCGTCAAGTAGATTGTGTATAGCCTGCTGTGTTCGCTGGAGGAGCCCTGGCGTCGTTATCCGGTGTGGTCTAGTGGCTAGGATACCTGGCTCTCACCCAGGAGGCCCGGGTTCGATTCCCGGTACCGGAAAAGCGCATTTTGTTGCTCCTCTTATGCGACTTGTCCCGACTTAGCTCGGCTGACGCTCCGCTGACGCTTGCAGAAAACTACGTTAAGTTCGATTCGTGGTGACAAGTGACGGCGAGAGCGATGCGACATCTATCCACCTCTTATCGAGGCACCTACCTGTGGTCAACAGAGCTGGAGGACTGCAAGACATTGCCACGGGGGTTGAATGCAGCTAACCACACTGCTTAGTGTCCTAACAGCGCAGACACGTTCGTTTGCCAGTACACATGTAATGGAGACCGCGTCTGACACAGCTGTGGGGAGACACAGTGGTGTGTGGGCTGAGCTTTGCTGTGCATCGCCACTTGCAGTCGCGAGAACTGCTCTCGGCGGTGCTTCCGTGGCCGTGATCGTCTAGTGGTTAGGACATTGCGTTGTGGCCGCAATAACCCAGGTTCGAATCCTGGTCACGGCAAATTTTAAAGTTTTGCCTTGCTGTCGCTGCAGTGACGATTGTGACTCAGTGTTTGAAATCACGGTGCCCTCTTCATTTTTCACTCATGTTCCGCAGGCTGCAGGTGGCACTACCAGTTCATTATCAACACGCAATGCCGCCGCACCAGAGCGCGGGCAGCTGCCTGTGTAGTTAATCTCTATTCAAAAAGGGCAGTTGTTTGAGGTGCAATGGATGAGCAGCCAGTCGCAGCAGAACAGGAAGCTGTGTCGTGCACTGTTTCTACAAAAGCGAAGAACACTGACGCAGGTAGCGTGGCCGAGCGGTCTAAGGCGCTGGTTTAAGGCACCAGTCTCTTCGGAGGCGTGGGTTCGAATCCCACCGCTGCCAATTTTTACTTCTCGTTTTTGTTCCATTGCGGTGTGGTCTCGTGGGTAAGAAGGCAGCTCCTGTGACCGCCGTGGCGCGTAGGTAGCGTGGCCGAGCGGTCTAAGGCGCTGGTTTCAGGCACCAGTCTCTTCGGAGGCGTGGGTTCGAATCCCACCGCTGCCAGTGTTTTCTGTCTCGGAAGCCGTAGCACTGATTACCCGCGACGAAAACAGCACAGCAAGCCGTGAGCGTCTCTTTCTTAAATTGTCGTAGCAGCACAGTGCGTGGTGCAACGACAGGATTCACAAGCGCAGTTTGGTGTCACGATTGCTGGCGTCCGTCTCCACGAAATGTGTCCAGAGCACGACGTTCTATAAAGTGGAAACGCTAACTTTTGCCGTTGTCGTCAAGTAGATTGTGTATAGCCTGCTGTGTTCGCTGGAGGAGCCCTGGCGTCGTTATCCGGTGTGGTCTAGTGGCTAGGATACCTGGCTCTCACCCAGGAGGCCCGGGTTCGATTCCCGGTACCGGAAAAGCGCATTTTGTTGCTCCTCTTATGCGACTTGTCCCGACTTAGCTCGGCTGACGCTCCGCTGACGCTTGCAGAAAACTACGTTAAGTACGATTCGTGGTGACAAGTGACGGCGAGAGCGATGCGACATCTATCCACCTCTTATCGAGGCACCTACCTGTGGTCAACAGAGCTGGAGGACTGCAAGACATTGCCACGGGGGTTGAATGCAGCTAACCACACTGCTTAGTGTCCTAACAGCGCAGACACGTTCGTTTGCCAGTACACATGTAATGGAGACCGCGTCTGACACAGCTGTGGGGAGACACAGTGGTGTGTGGGCTGAGCTTTGCTGTGCATCGCCACTTGCAGTCGCGAGAACTGCTCTCGGCGGTGCTTCCGTGGCCGTGATCGTCTAGTGGTTAGGACATTGCGTTGTGGCCGCAATAACCCAGGTTCGAATCCTGGTCACGGCAAATTTTAAAGTTTTGCCTTGCTGTCGCTGCAGTGACGATTGTGACTCAGTGTTTGAAATCACGGTGCCCTCTTCATTTTTCACTCATGTTCCGCAGGCTGCAGGTGGCACTACCAGTTCATTATCAACACGCAATGCCGCCGCACCAGAGCGCGGGCAGCTGCCTGTGTAGTTAATCTCTATTCAAAAAGGGCAGTTGTTTGAGGTGCAATGGATGAGCAGCCAGTCGCAGCAGAACAGGAAGCTGTGTCGTGCACTGTTTCCAAAAAAGCGAAGAACACTGACGCAGGTAGCGTGGCCGAGCGGTCTAAGGCGCTGGTTTAAGGCACCAGTCTCTTCGGAGGCGTGGGTTCGAATCCCACCGCTGCCAATTTTTACTTCTCGTTTTTGTTCCATTGCGGTGTGGTCTCGTGGGTAAGAAGGCAGCTCCTGTGACCGCCGTGGCGCGTAGGTAGCGTGGCCGAGCGGTCTAAGGCGCTGGTTTCAGGCACCAGTCTCTTCGGAGGCGTGGGTTCGAATCCCACCGCTGCCAGTGTTTTCTGTCTCGGAAGCCGTAGCACTGATTACCCGCGACGAAAACAGCACAGCAAGCCGTGAGCGTCTCTTTCTTAAATTGTCGTAGCAGCACAGTGCGTGGTGCAACGACAGGATTCACAAGCGCAGTTTGGTGTCACGATTGCTGGCGTCCGTCTCCACGAAATGTGTCCAGAGCACGACGTTCTATAAAGTGGAAACGCTAACTTTTGCCGTTGTCGTCAAGTAGATTGTGTATAGCCTGCTGTGTTCGCTGGAGGAGCCCTGGCGTCGTTATCCGGTGTGGTCTAGTGGCTAGGATACCTGGCTCTCACCCAGGAGGCCCGGGTTCGATTCCCGGTACCGGAAAAGCGCATTTTGTTGCTCCTCTTATGCGACTTGTCCCGACTTAGCTCGGCTGACGCTCCGCTGACGCTTGCAGAAAACTACGTTAAGTACGATTCGTGGTGACAAGTGACGGCGAGAGCGATGCGACATCTATCCACCTCTTATCGAGGCACCTACCTGTGGTCAACAGAGCTGGAGGACTGCAAGACATTGCCACGGGGGTTGAATGCAGCTAACCGCACTGCTTAGTGTCCTAACAGCGCAGACACGTTCGTTTGCCAGTACACATGTAATGGAGACCGCGTCTGACACAGCTGTGGGGAGACACAGTGGTGTGTGGGCTGAGCTTTGCTGTGCATCGCCACTTGCAGTCGCGAGAACTGCTCTCGGCGGTGCTTCCGTGGCCGTGATCGTCTAGTGGTTAGGACATTGCGTTGTAGCCGCAATAACCCAGGTTCGAATCCTGGTCACGGCAAATTTTAAAGTTTTGCCTTGCTGTCGCTGCAGTGACGATTGTGACTCAGTGTTTGAAATCACGGTGCCCTCTTCATTTTTCACTCATGTTCCGCAGGCTGCAGGTGGCACTACCAGTTCATTATCAACACGCAATGCCGCCGCACCAGAGCGCGGGCAGCTGCCTGTGTAGTTAATCTCTATTCAAAAAGGGCAGTTGTTTGAGGTGCAATGGATGAGCAGCCAGTCGCAGCAGAACAGGAAGCTGTGTCGTGCACTGTTTCTACAAAAGCGAAGAACACTGACGCAGGTAGCGTGGCCGAGCGGTCTAAGGCGCTGGTTTAAGGCACCAGTCTCTTCGGAGGCGTGGGTTCGAATCCCACCGCTGCCAATTTTTACTTCTCGTTTTTGTTCCATTGCGGTGTGGTCTCGTGGGTAAGAAGGCAGCTCCTGTGACCGCCGTGGCGCGTAGGTAGCGTGGCCGAGCGGTCTAAGGCGCTGGTTTCAGGCACCAGTCTCTTCGGAGGCGTGGGTTCGAATCCCACCGCTGCCAGTGTTTTCTGTCTCGGAAGCCGTAGCACTGATTACCCGCGACGAAAACAGCACAGCAAGCCGTGAGCGTCTCTTTCTTAAATTGTCGTAGCAGCACAGTGCGTGGTGCAACGACAGGATTCACAAGCGCAGTTTGGTGTCACGATTGCTGGCGTCCGTCTCCACGAAATGTGTCCAGAGCACGACGTTCTATAAAGTGGAAACGCTAACTTTTGCCGTTGTCGTCAAGTAGATTGTGTATAGCCTGCTGTGTTCGCTGGAGGAGCCCTGGCGTCGTTATCCGGTGTGGTCTAGTGGGCAGTCTACTCGCGGCTGGCGAGGTGAGCGGACGTGCGCTGTTTACGTCCTCGCTGTTCCGGACCAGCTCCGCGGCGAGTGGTGAGTCAACACGGTGGGACTAGCCGTTTCTCGAGGAATTTAGTCATGTACACGTGGTAACGATGGAGTCTCATTTCCGTACAAACACACTGAAATTTAGTTTCGACGATCATTATGCACGACCTAAGCCATACGAAATAGAGGCCTTTTTGCGCGATGTAGTGAAGTTACAATTTGACGACGTTATCGGGATCCATTTGTCGATAGTTAGCCGGACAGTCTATGTGAAGATGTCGAACACAGACTGCTGTGCACGAGTAATAGCCTCTTCGGGAGGTCGATTTAAGTTCACCCATTGTGACGGTAACGTGGGGGATGTGACGGTTGAAATGGCGGGACTTGGCGTCAGGACCATTAGGATCTTTGAACTTCCGTTTGAGGTGCCTGCAGGGCAGATCAATCATGTTCTTACTACATATGGCACGGTCTTAAGTAATACAGCGGAGAAGTGGACAACTTTCAATACCTTCCCTGTTCTCAATGGGGTGCGGCAGGTCAAAATTGATCTTCGGCGTCACGTCCCTTCATATATATACGTCAGTGGATGTAGAGCCATTGTCATGTATGACGGGCAACCCCGAACCTGCTCAGGTTGTGGTAAGGAAGGCCATGTTCGCTCGGACTGCATGCAGCGGAGGATAGCGCAGTTACCAGTGGGTGAATCCGTAAGACCTGCGACTATGCAGTCGTTGCCGGTAAGTTACGTTGCGGCAGTCAGAGGACCGGAACCGGACCACTTACTAGTAGAGGAGGCGGCTCCTCGCCCGTCACCACCTGAGACCGACGATGCGCCCATAGTCGCGAACCAGATAGCGGCGACAAACTTATCCGCTGCCCAGTCGGAGCAACAGGTAACTCCCGATGACGAGGGCCATGCCGCAGTTGCTGCGGCTGAAAACGTCGTGCTCCAGGATCCGGAGGGCCCGCAGGAACCGGACCAGACCGTATCTTCCGATAGTGAGATGAGCCGACCACGGCACTCTCCCCGCAGACGCAAAAAACAACGGATTGCGCCCCCGAACGCGGACCAGACGGCGAAGGAGGTGCGAGAAAAGGCTCAGCGGGTTGCCCGCACACTTGGAGGAACACCGGTAGCACAAGACGATGGCATCCACCAGGTCCTCATTCCGGCAGACATTCTTGCGACGACCGAGCCACCTCACCCTCCCACCGAACAGATGGTAGTG
This sequence comes from Schistocerca piceifrons, assembly GCF_021461385.2. Lineage (NCBI taxonomy): Eukaryota > Metazoa > Arthropoda > Insecta > Orthoptera > Acrididae > Schistocerca > Schistocerca piceifrons. The sequence continues at coordinate 11,115 of NW_025728748.1, forward strand.
CTCGCGACACGGGAGGTGACCCCGCCTGACATCCCCATGCAGACACTTGACGGCGAAACGACGGAGGTTAGCCTCCGGGCGACCGGCAACTGGGCCGATGATGTGGAAAGCGTTCCACCAGGAGGGGACTTGAATGACGATCCTATGGTTGGTGTGGGGACAGCGATCATGCGCGGGGTCGGGGATGATACGGATGGGCTTCCCACCCGCCCCAGCGACCAGTAATCTATAGTGCGTGTAGTCACAGAAAAGGCCTTCCTTCCTTCCATCCGCGAATGACTTCTGCACAAGCTTACAGGATAGGGACTGTCAACATCAACAGTATCAGCAGCAATCTAAAGCTGCAGACCTTACGTGATATGTTATCTGCGGCCGAACTCGACGTGGTCTTACTACAAGAGGTGAAGAACATAGACCTCGCCACGATTAGTGGATATATAGCCTTCACTCATCCCGGGACTGTGCAAGAACTTGGAACAGCCATCCTCACAAAGGAAGGGATACTAGCGACTGACGTAGAGTACCTCCCAACGGCGAGAGGTATGGCACTCACCATTTACGATACTCGTATTGTCAACGTCTATGCCCCTTCAGGCACTGGTAATAGACCGCAACGGGCGGCATTTTTTAACGATGCTATTGCACCATTGCTTGTAGGCCATTACGACCACATTATATTCGGTGGCGACTACAACTGCGTCCTATCTCCGAAAGACCAGACGCCACATTTTAACACTTGTCCGGATCTAGCGGCTATAATACGGGACTTTCATTTTATTGATACCTGGGAACACGTCAATGGCGATAGGCCAGGATTCACGCATATCACGACTCACTCCGCCAGCCGACTCGATCGTATTTACGTCACGCTGGATTTAAGTCGAAGACTTTTGCAGACGGAGATATGGCCGACCGTCTTCTCTGACCACGCGGCGTACATTTGTACAATCAACCTCCAACGCCAAGGGACGTACCGTGGAAGAGGATACTGGAAGTTGAATGTATCGCATTTGGACGAACAGGCATGCCATGAACTCTTCGCTGCGTCTTGGGCGGCTTGTGAGAGAAGGTTTTCTCAATATGCCTCGGCGTTGGAATGGTGGCTAAACTGTGCAAAACCGACAATCAGGAAGGCCTTTATGAGATACTCCCGTGACAGGAAGGAGTGGTACACCAGGACGGTCGAGTTCTATTTCCAGGTCCTTCGCGACTTATACCGCCCGGACGCGTCGATTATAGACAATCACCAAGAAATACAACGGATAAAAGCCACGATTACGGCTTTGACGCGTCAAAAGCTCATCGGGTGCAAAGTCAGGGCGCGCCTTCGTGACGGTGTCGCCGGCGAGCAACCTTCCATCTATCACGTACTTAAGGAGCGGACAGGTCGCCGCAGGAAACTGGTCACTGCACTACGTACGGAGGACGGATGTTTGTTGTTGCAGCAGCGTGAGATATCAGCTGAGATGAAGCACTATTATGCGACGCTATACGCCGCTGGCCCTGTGGATCACGAGGCGATGGAGGCTTTACTGTCGGGTATAACCCGCAAGGTGAATCAGACGGAAGCACTTCAATTGTTGGCTGAACCTACAGAAGAGGAAGTAGAAGATGCACTGCTGACGGGCCCTGAGAACAAGTCACCTGGTCCAGACGGCCTACCGGTGGAGTTCTATCGCACATTTAAACGTCTGTTGTTACCGAAACTGACGTGCATATGCCAGGAATTAATGGACCCCGACAAAGACATCCCGCGACAATTCAGTGAGGGCCTGATCATACCGGTTCCTAAGTCGCCATTGGCGCAATCCGCAAAACACTATCGCCCGCTCACACTTCTAAACTGTGATTATAAGATCTTTGCAAGGATTATAGCTAGGAGACTCAAACCGGTGATGAACACGGTTACAGCCCCGCCACAAACGAGTGTCGGTATAGGCCGCAACATTCACGACACCTTGTGTGACTATCGCGACGTCATAGCGATAGCTGCCGCCTGTCGCATTCCGTGCGCCTTGGTTGCTCTCGATTTTGACAAGGCATTTGACCGTGTGAACCATGAGTATTTACTGAAAACCATGCAGACAATGAACTTCCCCCACCGTTTCCTCACCATCATCGAACGACTGCTGCGCCACTCCCAGTCCACGATTTTGCTCAACGGGCGATCAGTGGGGCCGATAACTATTGAAAGTTCGGTCAGACAGGGCTGCCCTATGTCGATGGCGCTGTTTGCTATCGCCATCGAGCCGCTATTAACAGCGCTGACCTCACACCTCCAGGGTGTCCTGATGTATGGTCACAAGTTTGTATGCCGCGCCTACGCGGATGATGTGGCCTTTCTTGTGCGAACCACGTCTGAGATACGGACGGCGATGGACATAGTAGAGCAGTATAGGAAGGCGGCGGGGGCTCAGTTGAATGTAATGAAGTCCGGTGTCCTGAACATCGGTCGCGGATTGAAGGCCCCTATTCCTGGACAGATCAAGGTGATCACGGTCATGAAGTGCTTGGGAGTGAAATTTACTCGTGACATCCGACGCACGATTGCAATCAATTACAAAGATTTGCTGAATACAGTGCGCGCGAGCATACGTCAACATACCCTCAGGTCGCTGGACGAAATACAACGCGTGGCCTTGGTGAACATTTATCTCGTCTCTAAACTTAACTATGTGGCACGCGTACTTCCGCTACCCCTCCCGATGGCAAGCAGATTGTTAGCTGCCTTCGGCCGCTTTGTCAGCCGCGGCCACATTTTCAAAGTCAAGTATTCTACGTTGACTCTACCGTCGGCGTCAGGTGGTCTCAACCTCATCGACGTCTATACGAAGACACGGGCCCTGTACGTCAGTTCTACATTTAACAGATGGAAGAATTCGCCTAATAGTATCACCAGTTTTCTATTGAACGAAATAAAGCCGGCTAATCTTGACGCGCCTGTGGATGTTCATCACATACCACACGACCTTCATCATCTCAAGCAATTTTTGCTTGACTATAGCTACATCCGCATGGGAATGCCTGAGGAACAAATAGTCACAGTGCGAGCAGTGTACAAATATTTGCTCACGACGCACGCTCGAAACAGTATTGAAGTTAAGTACCCCGAGGCAGTCTGGCCACGTATATGGAGAAGTGTTCATCATCCACATTTGCCAACGGGAGTGAGAGCATTGTGGTATTACGTGGTCAATAGGAAACTTCCCACGACTTCCCGATTACATTCGATACATTTGGCTGCTACTTCCCTTTGTGCAACCTGTAATGTGCAAGATACTGATGAACACACATTCGTATGCGGTACGGCGCATGACATCTGGAAAGCGGTTAGAAACCTCTTGGCCTTTCTACAACGCACGTCCCCTCAAGCCATCACCCTTAAGAGTCTACTTCTACCGGACGATGACCTCTACCCTACCACGAAACGAAATGCCGTAACCTGGCTGAAAGGACAAGCCATATATTATATTATTGCAAACTCAGAACGTAGTATTGGAGACTTTTCCACATATTTACAGACACAGCACGATGGACTTCGCAAACTTCCACATTATAAACAGGTATACGCAAATTTTCTCATCAAAGCGATCATGGATCCCCCACAGACTTGGCGGGTGTAAAGCTAAGATTAGACAAGACAGGAAAGTAAAGAGAAGAGACCACACGATGAAACAGGACGAACTCGCAACGGAGTGAACACATTGTAACCCGAGAAACCGACCTTACAGTTTCCCGACGTACGAGGGCCACTAAGGTACGGTTGCCAAGGGTAATTCGAGAACAATCACGAACCAACACAATGCCGATGGAGGCGGTACATACAGAGGATTTCTTCCCGGAGATGGCATTCAAGAGTCGAAGCCACTCATCTCTTTTGTTCTCATTTACTTTATGTTATAACATTTACAAAAAAAAAAAAAAAAAAAAAAAAAAAAAAAAAAAAAAAAAAAAAACTAACTTACAGCGTAGAAGATAGCCGACGAAGGCAAAAAAAAAAAAAAAAAAAAAAAAAAAAAAAAAAAAAAAAAAAAAAAAAAAAAAAAAAAAGTGGCTAGGATACCTGGCTCTCACCCAGGAGGCCCGGGTTCGATTCCCGGTACCGGAAAAGCGCATTTTGTTGCTCCTCTTATGCGACTTGTCCCGACTTAGCTCGGCTGACGCTCCGCTGACGCTTGCAGAAAACTACGTTAAGTACGATTCGTGGTGACAAGTGACGGCGAGAGCGATGCGACATCTATCCACCTCTTATCGAGGCACCTACCTGTGGTCAACAGAGCTGGAGGACTGCAAGACATTGCCACGGGGGTTGAATGCAGCTAACCGCACTGCTTAGTGTCCTAACAGCGCAGACACGTTCGTTTGCCAGTACACATGTAATGGAGACCGCGTCTGACACAGCTGTGGGGAGACACAGTGGTGTGTGGGCTGAGCTTTGCTGTGCATCGCCACTTGCAGTCGCGAGAACTGCTCTCGGCGGTGCTTCCGTGGCCGTGATCGTCTAGTGGTTAGGACATTGCGTTGTGGCCGCAATAACCCAGGTTCGAATCCTGGTCACGGCAAATTTTAAAGTTTTGCCTTGCTGTCGCTGCAGTGACGATTGTGACTCAGTGTTTGAAATCACGGTGCCCTCTTCATTTTTCACTCATGTTCCGCAGGCTGCAGGTGGCACTACCAGTTCATTATCAACACGCAATGCCGCCGCACCAGAGCGCGGGCAGCTGCCTGTGTAGTTAATCTCTATTCAAAAAGGGCAGTTGTTTGAGGTGCAATGGATGAGCAGCCAGTCGCAGCAGAACAGGAAGCTGTGTCGTGCACTGTTTCTACAAAAGCGAAGAACACTGACGCAGGTAGCGTGGCCGAGCGGTCTAAGGCGCTGGTTTAAGGCACCAGTCTCTTCGGAGGCGTGGGTTCGAATCCCACCGCTGCCAATTTTTACTTCTCGTTTTTGTTCCATTGCGGTGTGGTCTCGTGGGTAAGAAGGCAGCTCCTGTGACCGCCGTGGCGCGTAGGTAGCGTGGCCGAGCGGTCTAAGGCGCTGGTTTCAGGCACCAGTCTCTTCGGAGGCGTGGGTTCGAATCCCACCGCTGCCAGTGTTTTCTGTCTCGGAAGCCGTAGCACTGATTACCCGCGACGAAAACAGCACAGCAAGCCGTGAGCGTCTCTTTCTTAAATTGTCGTAGCAGCACAGTGCGTGGTGCAACGACAGGATTCACAAGCGCAGTTTGGTGTCACGATTGCTGGCGTCCGTCTCCACGAAATGTGTCCAGAGCACGACGTTCTATAAAGTGGAAACGCTAACTTTTGCCGTTGTCGTCAAGTAGATTGTGTATAGCCTGCTGTGTTCGCTGGAGGAGCCCTGGCGTCGTTATCCGGTGTGGTCTAGTGGCTAGGATACCTGGCTCTCACCCAGGAGGCCCGGGTTCGATTCCCGGTACCGGAAAAGCGCATTTTGTTGCTCCTCTTATGCGACTTGTCCCGACTTAGCTCGGCTGACGCTCCGCTGACGCTTGCAGAAAACTACGTTAAGTACGATTCGTGGTGACAAGTGACGGCGAGAGCGATGCGACATCTATCCACCTCTTATCGAGGCACCTACCTGTGGTCAACAGAGCTGGAGGACTGCAAGACATTGCCACGGGGGTTGAATGCAGCTAACCACACTGCTTAGTGTCCTAACAGCGCAGACACGTTCGTTTGCCAGTACACATGTAATGGAGACCGCGTCTGACACAGCTGTGGGGAGACACAGTGGTGTGTGGGCTGAGCTTTGCTGTGCATCGCCACTTGCAGTCGCGAGAACTGCTCTCGGCGGTGCTTCCGTGGCCGTGATCGTCTAGTGGTTAGGACATTGCGTTGTGGCCGCAATAACCCAGGTTCGAATCCTGGTCACGGCAAATTTTAAAGTTTTGCCTTGCTGTCGCTGCAGTGACGATTGTGACTCAGTGTTTGAAATCACGGTGCCCTCTTCATTTTTCACTCATGTTCCGCAGGCTGCAGGTGGCACTACCAGTTCATTATCAACACGCAATGCCGCCGCACCAGAGCGCGGGCAGCTGCCTGTGTAGTTAATCTCTATTCAAAAAGGGCAGTTGTTTGAGGTGCAATGGATGAGCAGCCAGTCGCAGCAGAACAGGAAGCTGTGTCGTGCACTGTTTCCAAAAAAGCGAAGAACACTGACGCAGGTAGCGTGGCCGAGCGGTCTAAGGCGCTGGTTTAAGGCACCAGTCTCTTCGGAGGCGTGGGTTCGAATCCCACCGCTGCCAATTTTTACTTCTCGTTTTTGTTCCATTGCGGTGTGGTCTCGTGGGTAAGAAGGCAGCTCCTGTGACCGCCGTGGCGCGTAGGTAGCGTGGCCGAGCGGTCTAAGGCGCTGGTTTCAGGCACCAGTCTCTTCGGAGGCGTGGGTTCGAATCCCACCGCTGCCAGTGTTTTCTGTCTCGGAAGCCGTAGCACTGATTACCCGCGACGAAAACAGCACAGCAAGCCGTGAGCGTCTCTTTCTTAAATTGTCGTAGCAGCACAGTGCGTGGTGCAACGACAGGATTCACAAGCGCAGTTTGGTGTCACGATTGCTGGCGTCCGTCTCCACGAAATGTGTCCAGAGCACGACGTTCTATAAAGTGGAAACGCTAACTTTTGCCGTTGTCGTCAAGTAGATTGTGTATAGCCTGCTGTGTTCGCTGGAGGAGCCCTGGCGTCGTTATCCGGTGTGGTCTAGTGGCTAGGATACCTGGCTCTCACCCAGGAGGCCCGGGTTCGATTCCCGGTACCGGAAAAGCGCATTTTGTTGCTCCTCTTATGCGACTTGTCCCGACTTAGCTCGGCTGACGCTCCGCTGACGCTTGCAGAAAACTACGTTAAGTACGATTCGTGGTGACAAGTGACGGCGAGAGCGATGCGACATCTATCCACCTCTTATCGAGGCACCTACCTGTGGTCAACAGAGCTGGAGGACTGCAAGACATTGCCACGGGGGTTGAATGCAGCTAACCGCACTGCTTAGTGTCCTAACAGCGCAGACACGTTCGTTTGCCAGTACACATGTAATGGAGACCGCGTCTGACACAGCTGTGGGGAGACACAGTGGTGTGTGGGCTGAGCTTTGCTGTGCATCGCCACTTGCAGTCGCGAGAACTGCTCTCGGCGGTGCTTCCGTGGCCGTGATCGTCTAGTGGTTAGGACATTGCGTTGTAGCCGCAATAACCCAGGTTCGAATCCTGGTCACGGCAAATTTTAAAGTTTTGCCTTGCTGTCGCTGCAGTGACGATTGTGACTCAGTGTTTGAAATCACGGTGCCCTCTTCATTTTTCACTCATGTTCCGCAGGCTGCAGGTGGCACTACCAGTTCATTATCAACACGCAATGCCGCCGCACCAGAGCGCGGGCAGCTGCCTGTGTAGTTAATCTCTATTCAAAAAGGGCAGTTGTTTGAGGTGCAATGGATGAGCAGCCAGTCGCAGCAGAACAGGAAGCTGTGTCGTGCACTGTTTCTACAAAAGCGAAGAACACTGACGCAGGTAGCGTGGCCGAGCGGTCTAAGGCGCTGGTTTAAGGCACCAGTCTCTTCGGAGGCGTGGGTTCGAATCCCACCGCTGCCAATTTTTACTTCTCGTTTTTGTTCCATTGCGGTGTGGTCTCGTGGGTAAGAAGGCAGCTCCTGTGACCGCCGTGGCGCGTAGGTAGCGTGGCCGAGCGGTCTAAGGCGCTGGTTTCAGGCACCAGTCTCTTCGGAGGCGTGGGTTCGAATCCCACCGCTGCCAGTGTTTTCTGTCTCGGAAGCCGTAGCACTGATTACCCGCGACGAAAACAGCACAGCAAGCCGTGAGCGTCTCTTTCTTAAATTGTCGTAGCAGCACAGTGCGTGGTGCAACGACAGGATTCACAAGCGCAGTTTGGTGTCACGATTGCTGGCGTCCGTCTCCACGAAATGTGTCCAGAGCACGACGTTCTATAAAGTGGAAACGCTAACTTTTGCCGTTGTCGTCAAGTAGATTGTGTATAGCCTGCTGTGTTCGCTGGAGGAGCCCTGGCGTCGTTATCCGGTGTGGTCTAGTGGCTAGGATACCTGGCTCTCACCCAGGAGGCCCGGGTTCGATTCCCGGTACCGGAAAAGCGCATTTTGTTGCTCCTCTTATGCGACTTGTCCCGACTTAGCTCGGCTGACGCTCCGCTGACGCTTGCAGAAAACTACGTTAAGTACGATTCGTGGTGACAAGTGACGGCGAGAGCGATGCGACATCTATCCACCTCTTATCGAGGCACCTACCTGTGGTCAACAGAGCTGGAGGACTGCAAGACATTGCCACGGGGGTTGAATGCAGCTAACCGCACTGCTTAGTGTCCTAACAGCGCAGACACGTTCGTTTGCCAGTACACATGTAATGGAGACCGCGTCTGACACAGCTGTGGGGAGACACAGTGGTGTGTGGGCTGAGCTTTGCTGTGCATCGCCACTTGCAGTCGCGAGAACTGCTCTCGGCGGTGCTTCCGTGGCCGTGATCGTCTAGTGGTTAGGACATTGCGTTGTGGCCGCAATAACCCAGGTTCGAATCCTGGTCACGGCAAATTTTAAAGTTTTGCCTTGCTGTCGCTGCAGTGACGATTGTGACTCAGTGTTTGAAATCACGGTGCCCTCTTCATTTTTCACTCATGTTCCGCAGGCTGCAGGTGGCACTACCAGTTCATTATCAACACGCAATGCCGCCGCACCAGAGCGCGGGCAGCTGCCTGTGTAGTTAATCTCTATTCAAAAAGGGCAGTTGTTTGAGGTGCAATGGATGAGCAGCCAGTCGCAGCAGAACAGGAAGCTGTGTCGTGCACTGTTTCTACAAAAGCGAAGAACACTGACGCAGGTAGCGTGGCCGAGCGGTCTAAGGCGCTGGTTTAAGGCACCAGTCTCTTCGGAGGCGTGGGTTCGAATCCCACCGCTGCCAATTTTTACTTCTCGTTTTTGTTCCATTGCGGTGTGGTCTCGTGGGTAAGAAGGCAGCTCCTGTGACCGCCGTGGCGCGTAGGTAGCGTGGCCGAGCGGTCTAAGGCGCTGGTTTCAGGCACCAGTCTCTTCGGAGGCGTGGGTTCGAATCCCACCGCTGCCAGTGTTTTCTGTCTCGGAAGCCGTAGCACTGATTACCCGCGACGAAAACAGCACAGCAAGCCGTGAGCGTCTCTTTCTTAAATTGTCGTAGCAGCACAGTGCGTGGTGCAACGACAGGATTCACAAGCGCAGTTTGGTGTCACGATTGCTGGCGTCCGTCTCCACGAAATGTGTCCAGAGCACGACGTTCTATAAAGTGGAAACGCTAACTTTTGCCGTTGTCGTCAAGTAGATTGTGTATAGCCTGCTGTGTTCGCTGGAGGAGCCCTGGCGTCGTTATCCGGTGTGGTCTAGTGGCTAGGATACCTGGCTCTCACCCAGGAGGCCCGGGTTCGATTCCCGGTACCGGAAAAGCGCATTTTGTTGCTCCTCTTATGCGACTTGTCCCGACTTAGCTCGGCTGACGCTCCGCTGACGCTTGCAGAAAACTACGTTAAGTACGATTCGTGGTGACAAGTGACGGCGAGAGCGATGCGACATCTATCCACCTCTTATCGAGGCACCTACCTGTGGTCAACAGAGCTGGAGGACTGCAAGACATTGCCACGGGGGTTGAATGCAGCTAACCGCACTGCTTAGTGTCCTAACAGCGCAGACACGTTCGTTTGCCAGTACACATGTAATGGAGACCGCGTCTGACACAGCTGTGGGGAGACACAGTGGTGTGTGGGCTGAGCTTTGCTGTGCATCGCCACTTGCAGTCGCGAGAACTGCTCTCGGCGGTGCTTCCGTGGCCGTGATCGTCTAGTGGTTAGGACATTGCGTTGTGGCCGCAATAACCCAGGTTCGAATCCTGGTCACGGCAAATTTTAAAGTTTTGCCTTGCTGTCGCTGCAGTGACGATTGTGACTCAGTGTTTGAAATCACGGTGCCCTCTTCATTTTTCACTCATGTTCCGCAGGCTGCAGGTGGCACTACCAGTTCATTATCAACACGCAATGCCGCCGCACCAGAGCGCGGGCAGCTGCCTGTGTAGTTAATCTCTATTCAAAAAGGGCAGTTGTTTGAGGTGCAATGGATGAGCAGCCAGTCGCAGCAGAACAGGAAGCTGTGTCGTGCACTGTTTCTACAAAAGCGAAGAACACTGACGCAGGTAGCGTGGCCGAGCGGTCTAAGGCGCTGGTTTAAGGCACCAGTCTCTTCGGAGGCGTGGGTTCGAATCCCACCGCTGCCAATTTTTACTTCTCGTTTTTGTTCCATTGCGGTGTGGTCTCGTGGGTAAGAAGGCAGCTCCTGTGACCGCCGTGGCGCGTAGGTAGCGTGGCCGAGCGGTCTAAGGCGCTGGTTTCAGGCACCAGTCTCTTCGGAGGCGTGGGTTCGAATCCCACCGCTGCCAGTGTTTTCTGTCTCGGAAGCCGTAGCACTGATTACCCGCGACGAAAACAGCACAGCAAGCCGTGAGCGTCTCTTTCTTAAATTGTCGTAGCAGCACAGTGCGTGGTGCAACGACAGGATTCACAAGCGCAGTTTGGTGTCACGATTGCTGGCGTCCGTCTCCACGAAATGTGTCCAGAGCACGACGTTCTATAAAGTGGAAACGCTAACTTTTGCCGTTGTCGTCAAGTAGATTGTGTATAGCCTGCTGTGTTCGCTGGAGGAGCCCTGGCGTCGTTATCCGGTGTGGTCTAGTGGCTAGGATACCTGGCTCTCACCCAGGAGGCCCGGGTTCGATTCCCGGTACCGGAAAAGCGCATTTTGTTGCTCCTCTTATGCGACTTGTCCCGACTTAGCTCGGCTGACGCTCCGCTGACGCTTGCAGAAAACTACGTTAAGTACGATTCGTGGTGACAAGTGACGGCGAGAGCGATGCGACATCTATCCACCTCTTATCGAGGCACCTACCTGTGGTCAACAGAGCTGGAGGACTGCAAGACATTGCCACGGGGGTTGAATGCAGCTAACCGCACTGCTTAGTGTCCTAACAGCGCAGACACGTTCGTTTGCCAGTACACATGTAATGGAGACCGCGTCTGACACAGCTGTGGGGAGACACAGTGGTGTGTGGGCTGAGCTTTGCTGTGCATCGCCACTTGCAGTCGCGAGAACTGCTCTCGGCGGTGCTTCCGTGGCCGTGATCGTCTAGTGGTTAGGACATTGCGTTGTGGCCGCAATAACCCAGGTTCGAATCCTGGTCACGGCAAATTTTAAAGTTTTGCCTTGCTGTCGCTGCAGTGACGATTGTGACTCAGTGTTTGAAATCACGGTGCCCTCTTCATTTTTCACTCATGTTCCGCAGGCTGCAGGTGGCACTACCAGTTCATTATCAACACGCAATGCCGCCGCACCAGAGCGCGGGCAGCTGCCTGTGTAGTTAATCTCTATTCAAAAAGGGCAGTTGTTTGAGGTGCAATGGATGAGCAGCCAGTCGCAGCAGAACAGGAAGCTGTGTCGTGCACTGTTTCTACAAAAGCGAAGAACACTGACGCAGGTAGCGTGGCCGAGCGGTCTAAGGCGCTGGTTTAAGGCACCAGTCTCTTCGGAGGCGTGGGTTCGAATCCCACCGCTGCCAATTTTTACTTCTCGTTTTTGTTCCATTGCGGTGTGGTCTCGTGGGTAAGAAGGCAGCTCCTGTGACCGCCGTGGCGCGTAGGTAGCGTGGCCGAGCGGTCTAAGGCGCTGGTTTCAGGCACCAGTCTCTTCGGAGGCGTGGGTTCGAATCCCACCGCTGCCAGTGTTTTCTGTCTCGGAAGCCGTAGCACTGATTACCCGCGACGAAAACAGCACAGCAAGCCGTGAGCGTCTCTTTCTTAAATTGTCGTAGCAGCACAGTGCGTGGTGCAACGACAGGATTCACAAGCGCAGTTTGGTGTCACGATTGCTGGCGTCCGTCTCCACGAAATGTGTCCAGAGCACGACGTTCTATAAAGTGGAAACGCTAACTTTTGCCGTTGTCGTCAAGTAGATTGTGTATAGCCTGCTGTGTTCGCTGGAGGAGCCCTGGCGTCGTTATCCGGTGTGGTCTAGTGGCTAGGATACCTGGCTCTCACCCAGGAGGCCCGGGTTCGATTCCCGGTACCGGAAAAGCGCATTTTGTTGCTCCTCTTATGCGACTTGTCCCGACTTAGCTCGGCTGACGCTCCGCTGACGCTTGCAGAAAACTACGTTAAGTACGATTCGTGGTGACAAGTGACGGCGAGAGCGATGCGACATCTATCCACCTCTTATCGAGGCACCTACCTGTGGTCAACAGAGCTGGAGGACTGCAAGACATTGCCACGGGGGTTGAATGCAGCTAACCGCACTGCTTAGTGTCCTAACAGCGCAGACACGTTCGTTTGCCAGTACACATGTAATGGAGACCGCGTCTGACACAGCTGTGGGGAGACACAGTGGTGTGTGGGCTGAGCTTTGCTGTGCATCGCCACTTGCAGTCGCGAGAACTGCTCTCGGCGGTGCTTCCGTGGCCGTGATCGTCTAGTGGTTAGGACATTGCGTTGTGGCCGCAATAACCCAGGTTCGAATCCTGGTCACGGCAAATTTTAAAGTTTTGCCTTGCTGTCGCTGCAGTGACGATTGTGACTCAGTGTTTGAAATCACGGTGCCCTCTTCATTTTTCACTCATGTTCCGCAGGCTGCAGGTGGCACTACCAGTTCATTATCAACACGCAATGCCGCCGCACCAGAGCGCGGGCAGCTGCCTGTGTAGTTAATCTCTATTCAAAAAGGGCAGTTGTTTGAGGTGCAATGGATGAGCAGCCAGTCGCAGCAGAACAGGAAGCTGTGTCGTGCACTGTTTCTACAAAAGCGAAGAACACTGACGCAGGTAGCGTGGCCGAGCGGTCTAAGGCGCTGGTTTAAGGCACCAGTCTCTTCGGAGGCGTGGGTTCGAATCCCACCGCTGCCAATTTTTACTTCTCGTTTTTGTTCCATTGCGGTGTGGTCTCGTGGGTAAGAAGGCAGCTCCTGTGACCGCCGTGGCGCGTAGGTAGCGTGGCCGAGCGGTCTAAGGCGCTGGTTTCAGGCACCAGTCTCTTCGGAGGCGTGGGTTCGAATCCCACCGCTGCCAGTGTTTTCTGTCTCGGAAGCCGTAGCACTGATTACCCGCGACGAAAACAGCACAGCAAGCCGTGAGCGTCTCTTTCTTAAATTGTCGTAGCAGCACAGTGCGTGGTGCAACGACAGGATTCACAAGCGCAGTTTGGTGTCACGATTGCTGGCGTCCGTCTCCACGAAATGTGTCCAGAGCACGACGTTCTATAAAGTGGAAACGCTAACTTTTGCCGTTGTCGTCAAGTAGATTGTGTATAGCCTGCTGTGTTCGCTGGAGGAGCCCTGGCGTCGTTATCCGGTGTGGTCTAGTGGCTAGGATACCTGGCTCTCACCCAGGAGGCCCGGGTTCGATTCCCGGTACCGGAAAAGCGCATTTTGTTGCTCCTCTTATGCGACTTGTCCCGACTTAGCTCGGCTGACGCTCCGCTGACGCTTGCAGAAAACTACGTTAAGTACGATTCGTGGTGACAAGTGACGGCGAGAGCGATGCGACATCTATCCACCTCTTATCGAGGCACCTACCTGTGGTCAACAGAGCTGGAGGACTGCAAGACATTGCCACGGGGGTTGAATGCAGCTAACCGCACTGCTTAGTGTCCTAACAGCGCAGACACGTTCGTTTGCCAGTACACATGTAATGGAGACCGCGTCTGACACAGCTGTGGGGAGACACAGTGGTGTGTGGGCTGAGCTTTGCTGTGCATCGCCACTTGCAGTCGCGAGAACTGCTCTCGGCGGTGCTTCCGTGGCCGTGATCGTCTAGTGGTTAGGACATTGCGTTGTGGCCGCAATAACCCAGGTTCGAATCCTGGTCACGGCAAATTTTAAAGTTTTGCCTTGCTGTCGCTGCAGTGACGATTGTGACTCAGTGTTTGAAATCACGGTGCCCTCTTCATTTTTCACTCATGTTCCGCAGGCTGCAGGTGGCACTACCAGTTCATTATCAACACGCAATGCCGCCGCACCAGAGCGCGGGCAGCTGCCTGTGTAGTTAATCTCTATTCAAAAAGGGCAGTTGTTTGAGGTGCAATGGATGAGCAGCCAGTCGCAGCAGAACAGGAAGCTGTGTCGTGCACTGTTTCTACAAAAGCGAAGAACACTGACGCAGGTAGCGTGGCCGAGCGGTCTAAGGCGCTGGTTTAAGGCACCAGTCTCTTCGGAGGCGTGGGTTCGAATCCCACCGCTGCCAATTTTTACTTCTCGTTTTTGTTCCATTGCGGTGTGGTCTCGTGGGTAAGAAGGCAGCTCCTGTGACCGCCGTGGCGCGTAGGTAGCGTGGCCGAGCGGTCTAAGGCGCTGGTTTCAGGCACCAGTCTCTTCGGAGGCGTGGGTTCGAATCCCACCGCTGCCAGTGTTTTCTGTCTCGGAAGCCGTAGCACTGATTACCCGCGACGAAAACAGCACAGCAAGCCGTGAGCGTCTCTTTCTTAAATTGTCGTAGCAGCACAGTGCGTGGTGCAACGACAGGATTCACAAGCGCAGTTTGGTGTCACGATTGCTGGCGTCCGTCTCCACGAAATGTGTCCAGAGCACGACGTTCTATAAAGTGGAAACGCTAACTTTTGCCGTTGTCGTCAAGTAGATTGTGTATAGCCTGCTGTGTTCGCTGGAGGAGCCCTGGCGTCGTTATCCGGTGTGGTCTAGTGGCTAGGATACCTGGCTCTCACCCAGGAGGCCCGGGTTCGATTCCCGGTACCGGAAAAGCGCATTTTGTTGCTCCTCTTATGCGACTTGTCCCGACTTAGCTCGGCTGACGCTCCGCTGACGCTTGCAGAAAACTACGTTAAGTACGATTCGTGGTGACAAGTGACGGCGAGAGCGATGCGACATCTATCCACCTCTTATCGAGGCACCTACCTGTGGTCAACAGAGCTGGAGGACTGCAAGACATTGCCACGGGGGTTGAATGCAGCTAACCGCACTGCTTAGTGTCCTAACAGCGCAGACACGTTCGTTTGCCAGTACACATGTAATGGAGACCGCGTCTGACACAGCTGTGGGGAGACACAGTGGTGTGTGGGCTGAGCTTTGCTGTGCATCGCCACTTGCAGTCGCGAGAACTGCTCTCGGCGGTGCTTCCGTGGCCGTGATCGTCTAGTGGTTAGGACATTGCGTTGTGGCCGCAATAACCCAGGTTCGAATCCTGGTCACGGCAAATTTTAAAGTTTTGCCTTGCTGTCGCTGCAGTGACGATTGTGACTCAGTGTTTGAAATCACGGTGCCCTCTTCATTTTTCACTCATGTTCCGCAGGCTGCAGGTGGCACTACCAGTTCATTATCAACACGCAATGCCGCCGCACCAGAGCGCGGGCAGCTGCCTGTGTAGTTAATCTCTATTCAAAAAGGGCAGTTGTTTGAGGTGCAATGGATGAGCAGCCAGTCGCAGCAGAACAGGAAGCTGTGTCGTGCACTGTTTCTACAAAAGCGAAGAACACTGACGCAGGTAGCGTGGCCGAGCGGTCTAAGGCGCTGGTTTAAGGCACCAGTCTCTTCGGAGGCGTGGGTTCGAATCCCACCGCTGCCAATTTTTACTTCTCGTTTTTGTTCCATTGCGGTGTGGTCTCGTGGGTAAGAAGGCAGCTCCTGTGACCGCCGTGGCGCGTAGGTAGCGTGGCCGAGCGGTCTAAGGCGCTGGTTTCAGGCACCAGTCTCTTCGGAGGCGTGGGTTCGAATCCCACCGCTGCCAGTGTTTTCTGTCTCGGAAGCCGTAGCACTGATTACCCGCGACGAAAACAGCACAGCAAGCCGTGAGCGTCTCTTTCTTAAATTGTCGTAGCAGCACAGTGCGTGGTGCAACGACAGGATTCACAAGCGCAGTTTGGTGTCACGATTGCTGGCGTCCGTCTCCACGAAATGTGTCCAGAGCACGACGTTCTATAAAGTGGAAACGCTAACTTTTGCCGTTGTCGTCAAGTAGATTGTGTATAGCCTGCTGTGTTCGCTGGAGGAGCCCTGGCGTCGTTATCCGGTGTGGTCTAGTGGCTAGGATACCTGGCTCTCACCCAGGAGGCCCGGGTTCGATTCCCGGTACCGGAAAAGCGCATTTTGTTGCTCCTCTTATGCGACTTGTCCCGACTTAGCTCGGCTGACGCTCCGCTGACGCTTGCAGAAAACTACGTTAAGTACGATTCGTGGTGACAAGTGACAGCGAGAGCGATGCGACATCTATCCACCTCTTATCGAGGCACCTACCTGTGGTCAACAGAGCTGGAGGACTGCAAGACATTGCCACGGGGGTTGAATGCAGCTAACCACACTGCTTAGTGTCCTAACAGCGCAGACACGTTCGTTTGCCAGTACACATGTAATGGAGACCGCGTCTGACACAGCTGTGGGGAGACACAGTGGTGTGTGGGCTGAGCTTTGCTGTGCATCGCCACTTGCAGTCGCGAGAACTGCTCTCGGCGGTGCTTCCGTGGCCGTGATCGTCTAGTGGTTAGGACATTGCGTTGTGGCCGCAATAACCCAGGTTCGAATCCTGGTCACGGCAAATTTTAAAGTTTTGCCTTGCTGTCGCTGCAGTGACGATTGTGACTCAGTGTTTGAAATCACGGTGCCCTCTTCATTTTTCACTCATGTTCCGCAGGCTGCAGGTGGCACTACCAGTTCATTATCAACACGCAATGCCGCCGCACCAGAGCGCGGGCAGCTGCCTGTGTAGTTAATCTCTATTCAAAAAGGGCAGTTGTTTGAGGTGCAATGGATGAGCAGCCAGTCGCAGCAGAACAGGAAGCTGTGTCGTGCACTGTTTCTACAAAAGCGAAGAACACTGACGCAGGTAGCGTGGCCGAGCGGTCTAAGGCGCTGGTTTAAGGCACCAGTCTCTTCGGAGGCGTGGGTTCGAATCCCACCGCTGCCAATTTTTACTTCTCGTTTTTGTTCCATTGCGGTGTGGTCTCGTGGGTAAGAAGGCAGCTCCTGTGACCGCCGTGGCGCGTAGGTAGCGTGGCCGAGCGGTCTAAGGCGCTGGTTTCAGGCACCAGTCTCTTCGGAGGCGTGGGTTCGAATCCCACCGCTGCCAGTGTTTTCTGTCTCGGAAGCCGTAGCACTGATTACCCGCGACGAAAACAGCACAGCAAGCCGTGAGCGTCTCTTTCTTAAATTGTCGTAGCAGCACAGTGCGTGGTGCAACGACAGGATTCACAAGCGCAGTTTGGTGTCACGATTGCTGGCGTCCGTCTCCACGAAATGTGTCCAGAGCACGACGTTCTATAAAGTGGAAACGCTAACTTTTGCCGTTGTCGTCAAGTAGATTGTGTATAGCCTGCTGTGTTCGCTGGAGGAGCCCTGGCGTCGTTATCCGGTGTGGTCTAGTGGCTAGGATACCTGGCTCTCACCCAGGAGGCCCGGGTTCGATTCCCGGTACCGGAAAAGCGCATTTTGTTGCTCCTCTTATGCGACTTGTCCCGACTTAGCTCGGCTGACGCTTGCAGAAAACTACGTTAAGTACGATTCGTGGTGACAAGTGACAGCGAGAGCGATGCGACATCTATCCACCTCTTATCGAGGCACCTACCTGTGGTCAACAGAGCTGGAGGACTGCAAGACATTGCCACGGGGGTTGAATGCAGCTAACCACACTGCTTAGTGTCCTAACAGCGCAGACACGTTCGTTTGCCAGTACACATGTAATGGAGACCGCGTCTGACACAGCTGTGGGGAGACACAGTGGTGTGTGGGCTGAGCTTTGCTGTGCATCGCCACTTGCAGTCGCGAGAACTGCTCTCGGCGGTGCTTCCGTGGCCGTGATCGTCTAGTGGTTAGGACATTGCGTTGTGGCCGCAATAACCCAGGTTCGAATCCTGGTCACGGCAAATTTTAAAGTTTTGCCTTGCTGTCGCTGCAGTGACGATTGTGACTCAGTGTTTGAAATCACGGTGCCCTCTTCATTTTTCACTCATGTTCCGCAGGCTGCAGGTGGCACTACCAGTTCATTATCAACACGCAATGCCGCCGCACCAGAGCGCGGGCAGCTGCCTGTGTAGTTAATCTCTATTCAAAAAGGGCAGTTGTTTGAGGTGCAATGGATGAGCAGCCAGTCGCAGCAGAACAGGAAGCTGTGTCGTGCACTGTTTCTACAAAAGCGAAGAACACTGACGCAGGTAGCGTGGCCGAGCGGTCTAAGGCGCTGGTTTAAGGCACCAGTCTCTTCGGAGGCGTGGGTTCGAATCCCACCGCTGCCAATTTTTACTTCTCGTTTTTGTTCCATTGCGGTGTGGTCTCGTGGGTAAGAAGGCAGCTCCTGTGACCGCCGTGGCGCGTAGGTAGCGTGGCCGAGCGGTCTAAGGCGCTGGTTTCAGGCACCAGTCTCTTCGGAGGCGTGGGTTCGAATCCCACCGCTGCCAGTGTTTTCTGTCTCGGAAGCCGTAGCACTGATTACCCGCGACGAAAACAGCACAGCAAGCCGTGAGCGTCTCTTTCTTAAATTGTCGTAGCAGCACAGTGCGTGGTGCAACGACAGGATTCACAAGCGCAGTTTGGTGTCACGATTGCTGGCGTCCGTCTCCACGAAATGTGTCCAGAGCACGACGTTCTATAAAGTGGAAACGCTAACTTTTGCCGTTGTCGTCAAGTAGATTGTGTATAGCCTGCTGTGTTCGCTGGAGGAGCCCTGGCGTCGTTATCCGGTGTGGTCTAGTGGCTAGGATACCTGGCTCTCACCCAGGAGGCCCGGGTTCGATTCCCGGTACCGGAAAAGCGCATTTTGTTGCTCCTCTTATGCGACTTGTCCCGACTTAGCTCGGCTGACGCTTGCAGAAAACTACGTTAAGTACGATTCGTGGTGACAAGTGACAGCGAGAGCGATGCGACATCTATCCACCTCTTATCGAGGCACCTACCTGTGGTCAACAGAGCTGGAGGACTGCAAGACATTGCCACGGGGGTTGAATGCAGCTAACCACACTGCTTAGTGTCCTAACAGCGCAGACACGTTCGTTTGCCAGTACACATGTAATGGAGACCGCGTCTGACACAGCTGTGGGGAGACACAGTGGTGTGTGGGCTGAGCTTTGCTGTGCATCGCCACTTGCAGTCGCGAGAACTGCTCTCGGCGGTGCTTCCGTGGCCGTGATCGTCTAGTGGTTAGGACATTGCGTTGTGGCCGCAATAACCCAGGTTCGAATCCTGGTCACGGCAAATTTTAAAGTTTTGCCTTGCTGTCGCTGCAGTGACGATTGTGACTCAGTGTTTGAAATCACGGTGCCCTCTTCATTTTTCACTCATGTTCCGCAGGCTGCAGGTGGCACTACCAGTTCATTATCAACACGCAATGCCGCCGCACCAGAGCGCGGGCAGCTGCCTGTGTAGTTAATCTCTATTCAAAAAGGGCAGTTGTTTGAGGTGCAATGGATGAGCAGCCAGTCGCAGCAGAACAGGAAGCTGTGTCGTGCACTGTTTCTACAAAAGCGAAGAACACTGACGCAGGTAGCGTGGCCGAGCGGTCTAAGGCGCTGGTTTAAGGCACCAGTCTCTTCGGAGGCGTGGGTTCGAATCCCACCGCTGCCAAATTTTTACTTCTCGTTTTTGTTCCATTGCGGTGTGGTCTCGTGGGTAAGAAGGCAGCTCCTGTGACCGCCGTGGCGCGTAGGTAGCGTGGCCGAGCGGTCTAAGGCGCTGGTTTCAGGCACCAGTCTCTTCGGAGGCGTGGGTTCGAATCCCACCGCTGCCAGTGTTTTCTGTCTCGGAGCCGTAGCACTGATTACCCGCGACGAAAACAGCACAGCAAGCCGTGAGCGTCTCTTTCTTAAAATTGTCGTAGCAGCACAGTGCGTGGTGCAACGACAGGATTCACAAGCGCAGTTTGGTGTCACGATTGCTGGCGTCCGTCTCCACGAAATGTGTCCAGAGCACGACGTTCTATAAAGTGGAAACGCTAACTTTTGCCGTTGTCGTCAAGTAGATTGTGTATAGCCTGCTGTGTTCGCTGGAGGAGCCCTGGCGTCGTTATCCGGTGTGGGTCTAGTGGCTAGGATACCTGCTCTCACCCAGGAGGCCCGGGTTCGATTCCGGTACCGGAAAGCGCATTTTGTTGCTCCTCTTATGCGACTTGTCCCCGACTTAGCTCGGCTGACGCTTGCAGAAAACTACGTTAAGTACGATTCGTGGTGACAAGTGACAGCGAGAGCGATGCGACATCTATCCACCTCTTATCGAGGCACCTACCTGTGGTCAACAGAGCTGGAGGACTGCAAGACATTGCCACGGGGGTTGAATGCAGCTAACCACACTGCTTAGTGTCCTAACAGCGCAGACACCGTTCGTTTGCCAGTACACATGTAATGGAGACCGCGTCTGACACAGCTGTGGGGAGACACAGTGGTGTGTGGGCTGAGCTTTGCTGTGCATCGCCACTTGCAGTCGCGAGAACTGCTCTCGGCGGTGCTTCCGTGGCCGTGATCGTCTAGTGGTTAGGACATTGCGTTGTGGCCGCAATAACCCAGGTTCGAATCCTGGTCACGGCAAATTTTAAAGTTTTGCCTTGCTGTCGCTGCAGTGACGATTGTGACTCAGTGTTTGAAATCACGGTGCCCTCTTCATTTTTCACTCATGTTCCGCAGGCTGCAGGTGGCACTACCAGTTCATTATCAACACGCAATGCCGCCGCACCAGAGCGCGGGCAGCTGCCTGTGTAGTTAATCTCTATTCAAAAAGGGCAGTTGTTGAGGTGCAATGGATGAGCAGCCAGTCGCAGCAGAACAGGAAGCTCGTGTCGTGCACTGTTTCTACAAAAGCGAAGAACACTGACGCAGGTAGCGTGGCCGAGCGGTCCTAAGGCTGGTTTAAGGCACCAGTCTCTTCGGAGGCGTGGGTTCGAATCCCACCGCTGCCAATTTTTACTTCTCGTTTTTGTTCCATTGCGGTGTGGTCTCGTGGGTAAGAAGGCAGCTCCTGTGACCGCCGTGGCGCGTAGGTAGCGTGGCCGAGCGGTCTAAGGCGCTGGTTTCAGGCACCAGTCTCTTCGGAGGCGTGGGTTCGAATCCCACCGCTGCCAGTGTTTTCTGTCTCGGAAGCCGTAGCACTGATTACCCGCGACGAAAACAGCACAGCAAGCCGTGAGCGTCCTCTTTCTTAAATTGTCGTAGCAGCACAGTGTCGTGGTGCAACGACAGGATTCACAAGCGCAGTTTGGTGTCACGATTGCTGGCGTCCGTCTCCACGAAATGTGTCCAGAGCACGACGTTCTATAAAGTGGAAACGCTAACTTTTGCCGTTGTCGTCAAGTTGATTGTGTATAGCCTGCTGTGTTCGCTGGAGGAGCCCTGGGCGTCGTATATCCGGTGTGGTCCTAGTGGCTAGGATACCTGGCTCTCACCCAGGAGGCCCGGGTTCGATTCCCGGTACCGGAAAGCGCATTTTGTTGCTCCTCTTATGCGACTTGTCCCGACTTAGAACTCGGCTGACGCTTGCAGAAAACTAGTTAAGTACGATTCGTGGTGACAAGTGACAGCGAGAGCGATGCGACATCTATCCACCTCTTATCGAGGCACCTACCTGTGGTCAACAGAGCTGGAGGACTGCCAGACATTGCCACGGGGGTTGAATGCAGCTAACCACAACTGCTTAGTGTCCTAACAGCGCAGACACGTTCGTTTGCCAGTAACACATGTAATGGAGACCGCGTTCTGGACACAGCTGTGGGGAGACACAGTGGTGTGTGGGCTGAGCTTTGCCTGTGCATCGCCACTTGCAGTCGCGAGAACTGCTCTCGGCGGTGCTTCCGTGGCCGTGATCGTCTAGTGGTTAGGACATTGCGTTGTGGCCGCAATAACCCAGGTTCGAATCCTGGTCACGGCAAATTTAAAGTTTTGCCTTGCTGTCGCTGCAGTGACGATTGTGACTCAGTGTTTGAAATCACGGTGCCCCTCTTCATTTTTCACTCATGTTCCGCAGGCTGCAGGTGGCACTACCAGTTCATTATCAACACGCAATGCCGCCGCACCCAGAGCGCGGCAGCTGCCTGTGTAGTTAATCTCTATTCAAAAAGGGCAGTTGTTGAGGTGCAATGGATGAGCAGCCAGTCGCAGCAGAACAGGAAGCTGTGTCG
>NW_025728749.1:0-33917 GCF_021461385.2 Schistocerca piceifrons
TTCTCCTTCTAAATCGAGTAACGTTTCTACGGAAAGTACAGGATTTTCTTTTGGGGTAAGAGTATCTCATTTCCGATGCACTATTCCGTTTCTCCTGCATCCTCGCTCCCTCACATTGACGAATTAACACAGAAATAGCAGGACTATGAAATACTATGGGTTCTATGACCTTCTTAATCGAGTATGGAGACGTCAGGATTTTCTTCTGGGATACGAAGTAACTCCTTTGCAAATCACTATTCCTTCTCTACTGCATTTTTCGCCCCCTCACACTGACGAAATATCACAGAAATTGCGTCGCTATGAAATACTATGGTTTCTATGACATCTCCTTCTACATCGAGTATCGTTTCTATGGAAACGACAGGATTTACTTTGGGATACGAGTATTTCCTATCCGGTGCACCATTCCTTATTTACTGCATCCCTCGCTCCCTCACATTGACTAATTAACACAGAAATGGGGTGGCTATGAAATACAATGGGATCTATGACATCTGCTTCTATATCGAGTAACGTCTCTATGGAACGGCAGGATTTTCTTTTGGGTTACGAGTATCTCCTTTCCTATGCACTATTCCCTCTTTACTGCACCCCTCTCTCCCTTACATTGACGAATGAACACAGAAATTGCGTCGCTATGAATTAGTATGTGTTCCATCACTTCTCCATCTAAGTTGAGTAACATTTCTGTGGAGAACAACAGGATTTTCTTTTGGGATACGACTATCTCCATTCCGATGCACAATTCCTTCTTTACTGCATCCCTCCCTCCCTCACATTGACGAATTAACACAGAAATTTCGTCGCTATGAAATACTAAGGGTTCTATGACTTCTCCTTCTAAATCGAGTAACGTTCCTATGGAAACGACAGGATATTCGTTGGGATATGAGTATCTCCCTTTCCGATGCACTATTCTGTCATTACTGCATCCCTCGCTCCCCTCACATTGACGAATGAACACAGAAATACCGTCGCTATGAAATACTATGGGTTCCAAGACTTCTCCTTCTAAATCGAGTAACGTTTCTATGGAAACGACAGGATTTTCTTTTGGGTTACAAGTATCTCCTTTCCTATGCACTATTCCTTCATTACTGCGTCCCTTCGCTCCCTCACATTGACGAATTAACACAGAAATTGAGTCACTACGAAATAATGTAGGTTCTATGACTTCTCCTTCTAAGTTGAGTAACGTTCCTGTGCAAACGACAGGATTTTCTTTTTTCTGATACGACTATCTCCATTCCGATGCACTTTTCCACTTTTTAATGCATTCCTCCCTCCCTCACATTGACGAATTAACACAGAAATTGCGTCGCTATGAAATACTATGGGTACAATCTCCCGCTATATCGAGTAATGTTTCAATGGAAACGACAGGATTATCTTTTGGGAAACGAGTATCTCCTCTCCGATGCACTATTCCTTCTTTACTGCATTTCTCGCTTCCTCACATTGACGAATTAACACAGGATTTGCGGGGCTATGAAATACTATGGGTTTTATGACCTTCTAAATCGAGTAACGTTTGTATGGAGACAACAGGATTTTCTTTTGGGATACGAGTATCTCCTTTCCGATGCACTATTCCCCCTTACTGCATCCCACGCTCCCTCACATTGACGAATTAACACGGAAATTGAGTCGCTTTGAAATACTGTGGGTTCTATGACTTCTCCTTCTAAATCGAGTGCCGTTCCTATTGAAACGACAGGATTTTCTTTTTGGGATACGAGTATCTCCATTCCGATGCACTATTCCTTATTTACTGCATCCCTCGCTCCCTCACATTCACGAATTAACACAGAAATTGTGTCGCTATGAAATACTATGGGGTCTATGATATCTCCTTCTAAATCGAGTAACGTTCCTATGGAAAGGACAGGATATTCGTTTGGGATACGAGTATCTCCTAACCGATGCACTATTCTTTCTTTACTGCATCCCTCGCTCCCTCACATTGACGAATTATCACAGAAATGATGTCGCTTATGAAATACTTTGTTTTCTATGACGTCTCCTTCTAAATCGAGTAACGTTTTCTATGGAAACGACAGGATTTTGTTTTTAGATACGACTATCTCCTTTCCGATGCACTATTCCTCCTTTATTGCATCCCTCGCTCCCTCACATTGACGAATTAACACAGAAATTGCGTCGCTATGAAATATTATGGGTTCTATGACTTCTCCATCTAAATCGAGTAACGTTTGTATGGAGACGACAGCATTTTCTTTTGAGATACGAGTATCCCTTTCCGATGCTTATTCCGTCTATACTGCATTCCCTTGCTCCCTCATATTGACAAATTACCACAGAAATTGCGGGGCTATGAAATACTATGTGTCTTATGACCTTCTAAATCGAGGAACGTTTGTAGGGAGACGACAGGATTTTCTTTTGGGATACGAGTACCTCCTTTCCGAAGCACTATTCCTTCTTTACAGCATTCCACGCTCCCTCACAATGACGAATTAACACAGGAATTGCGTTGCTATGAAATACTATGGAGTCCATGACATCGCCTTCTGAATCGATTAACGTTTCTATGTAAACGACAGGATTTTCTTTTGGGATACGACTATCTCCTTTCCGATGCACTATTCCTTATTCACTGCACCCCTCGCTCCCTCACATTGACGAATTAACACAGACATTGCGTCGCTATGAAATTCTATGGGTTCTATGACATCCCCTTCTAAATCGAGTAACGTTTCTATGGAAACGACAGGATTTTCTTTTGGGATACGAGTATCTCCTTTCCGATGCTTATTCCGTCTCTACTGCATTCCTACTCCCTCATATTGACGAATTAACACAGAAATTGTGGGGCTATGAAATACTATGGGTTTTATGACCATCTAAATCGAGAAACGTTAGTATCGAGACGACAGCATTTTCTTTTGGGTCACGAGTATCTCCTTTCCGATGCACTATTCCTTCTTTGCAGCATTCCCACGCTCCCTCACAATGACGAATTAAGACAGATATTGCGCCGCTATGAAATACTATGGGTTCCATGACATCTCCTCTATATCGATTAACGTTTCTATGTAAACGACAGGATTTTCTTTTTGGATACGAGTATCTCCTTTCCGATGCTTATTCCGTCTCTACTGCATTCCCTGCTCCCTCAATATTGACGAATTAACACAGAAATTGCGTCACTATGAAAATACTATGTGTTCTATGACGTCTCCTTCTAAATCGAGTAACGTTTCTATGGAAACGACAGGATTTTGTTTTTAGATACGACTATCTCCTTTCCGATGCACTATTCCTCCTTTATTGCATCCCTCGCTCCCTCACGTTGACGAATTAACACAGAAATTGCGGGGCTATGATATACTATGGGCTTATGACTTTCTAAATCGAGTAACGTTTGTAGGAGACGACAGGATTTTCTTTTGGCACACGGGTATCTCCTTTCCGATGCACTATTCCTTCTTTACAGCATTCCACGCTGCCTCACAATGACGAATTAACACAGAAATTGCGTCGCTATGAAATACTATGGGTTCTATGACATAACCTTCTAAATCGAGTAACGTTCGTATTGAAACGACAGGATTTTCTTTTGGGATACGAGTATCTCCTTTCGATGCACTATTTCTTCTTTACTGCATCCCTCGCTACATCACATTGACGAATTAACACAGAAGTTGCTTCACTATAAAATACTATGGGTTCTATGACTCCTCGTATTAAATCGAGGAACGTTTCGATGGAAACGACAGGATTTTCTTTTGGGATACGAGTATTTCCATTCCGATGCACTATTCGTTCTTTACTGCATTCCTTGCCCCCTCACACTGCCGAATTAACACAGAAATTGCGTCGCTATGAAATACTATTGGTTCTATGACATCTCCAACTAAATCGAGTAACGTTCCTATGGAAAGGACAGGATATTCGTTTGGGTCACGAGTATCTCCTTTCCGATGCACTATTCCTTCTTTGCAGCATTCCACGCTCCCTCACAATGACGAATTAAGACAGATATTGCGCCGCTCTGAAATACTATGGGTTCCATGACATCTCCTTCTATATCGATTAACGTTTCTATGTAAACGACAGGATTTTCTTTTTGGATACGAGTATCTCCTTTCCGATGCTTATTCCGTCTCTACTGCATTCCCTGCTCCCTCAATATTGACGAATTAACACAGAAATTGCGTCACTATGAAATACTATGTGTTCTATGACGTCTCCTTCTAAATCGAGTAACGTTTCTATGGAAACGACAGGATTTTGTTTTTAGATACGACTATCTCCTTTCCGATGCACTATTCCTCCTTTATTGCATCCCTCGCTCCTCACGTTGACGAATTAACACAGAAATTGCGGGGCTATGATATACTATGGGCTTTATGACTTTCTAAATCGAGTAACGTTTGTAGGGAGACGACAGGATTTTCTTTTGGCACACGGGTATCTCCTTTCCGATGCACTATTCCTTCTTTACAGCATTCCACGCTGCCTCACAATGACGAATTAACACAGAAATTGCGTCGCTATGAAATACTATGGGTTCTATGACATAACCTTCTAAATCGAGTAACGTTCGTATTGAAACGACAGGATTTTCTTTTGGGATACGAGTATCTCCTTTCCGATGCACTATTTCTTCTTTACTGCATCCCTCGCTACATCACATTGACGAATTAACACAGAAGTTGCTTCACTATAAAATACTATGGGTTCTATGACTCCTCGTATTAAATCGAGGAACGTTTCGATGGAAACGACAGGATTTTCTTTTGGGATACGAGTATTTCCATTCCGATGCACTATTCGTTCTTTACTGCATTCCTTGCCCCCTCACACTGCCGAATTAACACAGAAATTGCGTCGCTATGAAATACTATGGGTTCTATGACATCTCCTTCTAAATCGAGTAACGTTTTAATGGAAACGACAGGATTATCTTTTGAGATACGACTATCTCCTTTCCGATGCGCTATTCCTTATTTACTGCATCCCCTCGCCCCTCACATTGACGAATCAACACAGAAATTGCGTCGCTATGAAATACAATGTGTTCTATGACATCTCCTTCTAGATCGAGAAACGTTTCTATGGAAGCGACAGGATTTTCTTTTGGGATACGACTATCTCCAATCCGATGCACTATTCCTTCTTAACTGCATTCCTCCCTCCCTCACAATGACGAATTAACACAGGAATTTCGTCGCTATGAAATACTATGGGTTCTATGACATCTCCCTCTAAATCGATTAACGTTTCTATGGAAACGACAGGATTTTCTTTTGGGATACGAGTATCTCCTATCCGATGAACTATTCCTTCATTACTGCATTCCTCGCTTCCCCACATAGGCGAATTAACACATAAATTGAGACGCTATGAAATACTATGGGTTCTATGACTTCTCCTTCTAAATCGAGTAACGTTTCTATGGAAACGACATGATTTCCTTTTGGGAGACGCCTTTCTCCTTTCCGAAGCACTATTTCTTCTTTACTGCATCCCTCGCTACCTCACATTGACGAATTAACACAGAAATGTCGTCGCTATGAAAGACTATGGTTCTATGACTTCTCCTTCTAAATCGAATAACGTCTCTATGGAAACGACAGGATTTTCTTTTGGGATACGAGTATCTCCTTTCCGATGCACTATTCCTTCTTTACTGCACCCCTCGATCCTCACATTGACGAATTAACACTGAAATTGCGTCGCTATGAAATACTATGGGTTCTATGACATATCCTTCTAAATCTTGTAACGTTTCTATGTAAACGACAAAATTTCTTTTGGGATACGACTATCTCCTTTCCGATGCACTATTCCTTCTTTACTGCACCCCTCGCTCCCTCACACTGACGAATTAACACAGACATTGCTTCGCTATGAAATACTATGGGTTCTATGACATTTCCTTCTGAATCGAGTAACGATTCTATAGAAACGACAGGATTTTCTTTTGGGATACGACTATCTCTCTTCCGATACACTATTCCTTATTTACTGCATCCCTCGCTCCCTCACATTGACGAATTAGCACAGAAATTGGGTCGCTATGAAATTCTATCGGTTCTATGATATCTCCTTCTAAATCGAGTAGCGTTCCTATGGAAACGACAGGATATTTGTTTGTTATACGAATATCTCCTTTCCGATACTTTATTATTTCTTTACTTCAATCCTCGCACACTCACACTGACGAATTAACACAGAAATTGCGTCGTTATGAAATACTATAGGTTCTATTACATCTTCTTCTAAATCGAGTAACGTTTTAGTGGAAACGACAGGTTTATCTTTTGGGATACGACTATCTAATTTCCGATGCACTATTTCTTCTTTACTGCAACCCTCGCTCCCTCACTTTGACGAATTAAAACTGAAATTGCTTCGCTATAAAATACTATGGGTTCTATGATTTCTCCTTCTAAATCGAGTAACGTTTCTATGGAAACGACAGTATTTTCTTTTGGGATATGAGTATCTCCTTTCCGATGCACTATTCCTTCGTTACTACATTCCTCGCCCGCTAACACTGACGAATTAACACTGAAATTGCGTCGCTATGAATTACTATTGGTTCTATGACATCTCCTACTAAATCGAGTAACGTTTCTATGGGAACGACAGGATTTTCTTTTGGGATACGAGTATCTCCTTTCCGATGCACTATTCCTTATTTACTGCATCCCTCGCACCCTCATATTGACGAATCAAACACAGAAATTGCGTCGCTATGAAATACAATGTGTTCAGTGCCATCTCCTTCTAGATTCCGATGCATTATTCCTTCTTAACTGCATTCCTCCCTCCCTCACATTGACGAATTAACACAGGAATTGTGTCGCTATGAATTACTATGTGTTCTATGACATCTCCTTCTAAATCGAGTAACGTCTCTATGGAAACGACAGGATTTACTTTTGGGATACGACTAACTCATTTCCGATGCACTATTCCTTCTTTAATGCATTCCTCGCTTCCCTCACATTTACGAATTAACACAGAAATTGAGGCGCTATGAAATACAATGGGTTCTATGACTTCTCCTTCTAAATCGAGTAACGTTTCAATGGAAACGCCATGGTTTTCTTTTGGGATAGGAGTATCTCCTTTCCGATACACTATTCCTTCTTTACTGCACCCCTCGCTCCCTCACATTGACGAATTAACCCAGAAATTACGTCGCTATGAAACACTATGTGTTCTATGACATCTCCTTCTAAATCGAGTAACGTTTTTTGCAAACGACAGGATTCTCTTTTGGGATACGAGTATCTATTTGCCGATGCACTATTCCTTCTTTACTCCATACCTCGCTCCCTCACTTTGACGAATTGACACAGAAATTGCGTCGCTATGAAGTACTTCGGGGTCTATGACTTCTCCTTCTAAATCGAGTAACGTTTCTTTGGAAACGACAGATTTTCTTTTGGGATACGACTATCTCTTTTCCGATGCACTATTCCTTCTTTACTGCATCCCTCGATCCCTCGCATTGACTAATTAACGCAGCTATTGCGTCGTTATGAAATCCTGTGTGTTCTATGACATATCCTTCTAAATCGAAAAACATTTCTATGGAAACGAAAGAATTTTCTTGTGGGATATGAGTATCCCCTTTCCGATGCACTATTCCTTCTTTACTCCATCCCTCGCTCCCTCACATTGACGAATTGACACAGAAATTACGACGCTATGAAATACTATGGATTCTATGACTTCTCCTTCTAACTCGAGTAACGTTTACTATGGAAACGACAGGATTTTCTTTTGGGATACGAGTATCTCATTTCTGACGCACTACTCCTTCTTTACTGCATCCCTCTCTCCCTCACATGACGATTTATCACAGAAACTACGTCGCTATTAAATACTAAGTGTTCGATGACATATCCTTCTCAATCGAGTAACGTTTCTATGCAAACGTAAGGATTTTCTTTTGGGATACGACTATCTCTTTTCCGATGCACTATTCCTTCTTTACTGCATCCCCTCTCTCCCTCACATTAACGATTTAACACAGAAATTTCGTCGCTGTGAAATACTATGGTTTCTATGTCTTCTCCTTCTAAATCAAGTAACGTATCCATGAAAACGACAGGATTTTCTTTTGGGATTCGACTTTTTCCTATCCGATGCACTATTTCTTCTTCACTGCATCCCTCGCTCCATAACATTGACGAATTAACACAGAAATTGATGGGCTATGATATACTATAGGTTCTATGACTTCTCTTTCTGAATCGAGTAACGTTTCTATGGAAAAGAAAGGATTTTGTTTTGCGATACGACTATCTCCCTTTCGATGCACTATTCCTTCTTTACTGCATCTCTCGCTCCCTCACATTGACGAATTAACACAGAAATTGCGTCGCTATGAAACGCTATGGGTTCTATGACATCTCCCTCTAAATCGAGTGACGATTTTTGCAAACGACAGGATTCTCTTTGGGATACGAGTATCTCCTTTCCGATGCACTATTCCTTCTTTACTCCATCCGCTCGCTCCCTCACATTGACGAACTGCCACAGAAATTGCGTCGCTATGAAATACTATGGGGTCTATGACTTCTCCTTCTAATCGAGCAACGTTTCTTTGGAAACGACAGATTTTCTTTTGGGATACGAGTATCTCCTTTCCGATGCACTATTCCTTCTTTACTGCATCCTCGCTCCCTCGCATTGACGAATTAACACAGCTATTGCGTCGTTATGAAATACTGGGTGTTCTATGACATCTCCTTCTAAATCGAGTAACGTTTCTATGGAAACGACAGGATTTTCTTTTGGGATACGAGTATCTCCTTTCCGATGCACTATTCCTTCTTTACTGCATCCCTCGCTTCCTCGCATTGACGAATTAACACAGCTATTGCGTCGTTATGAAATACTGGGTGTTCTATGACATCTCCTTCTAAATCGAGTAACGTTTCTATGGAAACGACAGGATTTTCTTTTGGGATACGACTATCTCCTTTCCGATGCACTATTCCTTATTCACTGCACCCCCTCGCTCCCTCACATTGACGAATTAACACAGACATTGCGTCGCTATGAAATTCTATGGGTTCTATGACATCCCCTTCTAAATCGAGTAACGTTTCTATGGAAACGACAGCATTTTCTTTTGGGATACGAGTATCTCCTTTCCGATGCTTATTCCGTCTCTACTGCATTCCCTACTCCCTCATATTGACGATTTAACACAGAAATTGTGGGGCTATGAAATACTATGGGTTTTATGACCATCTGAAATCGAGTAACGTTAGTATCGAGACGACAGCATTTTCTTTTGGGTCACGAGTATCTCCTTTCCGATGCACTATTCCTTCTTTGCAGCATTCCACGCTCCCTCACAATGACGAATTAAGACAGATATTGCGCCGCTATGAAATACTATGGGTTCCATGACATCTCCTTCTATATCGATTAACGTTTCTATGTAAACGACAGGATTTTCTTTTTGGATACGAGTATCTCCTTTCCGATGCTTATTCCGTCTCTACTGCATTCCCTGCTCCCTCAATATTGACGAATTAACACAGAAATTGCGTCACTATGAAATACTATGTGTTCTATGACGTCTCCTTCTAAATCGAGTAACGTTTCTATGGAAACGACAGGATTTTGTTTTTAGATACGACTATCTCCTTTCCGATGCACTATTCCTCCTTTATTGCATCCCTCGCTCCCTCACATTGACGAATTAACACAGAAATTGCGGGGCTATGATATACTATGGGCTTTATGACTTCTAAATCGAGTAACGTTTGTAGGGAGACGACAGGATTTTCTTTTGGCACACGGGGTATCTCCTTTCCGATGCACTATTCCTTCTTTACAGCATTCCCACGCTGCCTCACAATGACGAATTAACACAGAAATTGCGTCGCTATGAAATACTATGGGTTCTATGACATAACCTTCTAAATCGAGTAACGTTCGTATTGAAACGACAGGATTTTCTTTTGGGATACGAGTATCTCCTTTCCGATGCACTATTTCTTCTTTACTGCATCCCTCGCTACATCACATTGACGAATTAACACAGAAGTTGCTTCACTATAAAATACTATGGGTTCTATGACTCCTCGTATTAAATCGAGGAACGTTTCGATGGAAACGACAGGATTTTCTTTTGGGATACGAGTATCTCCATTCCGATGCACTATTCGTTCTTTACTGCATTCCTTGCCCCCTCACACTGCCGAATTAACACAGAAATTGCGTCGCTATGAAATACTATTGCTTCTATGACATCTCCAACTAAATCGAGTAACGTTCCTATGAAAGGACAGGATATTCGTTTGGGATACGAGTATCTCCTATCCGATGCACTATTCTTTCATTACTGCATCCGTCGCCCCCCTTCATTGACGAATTAACACAGAAATTGCGTCGCTATGAAATACTATGGGTTCTATGACATCTCCTTCTAAATCGAGTAACGTTTTAATGGAAACGACAGGATTATATTTTGGGATACGACTATCTCCTTTCCGATGCGCTATTCCTTATTTACTGCATCCCTCGCCCCTCACATTGACGAATCAACACAGAAATTGCGTCGCTATGAAATACAATGTGTTCTATGACATCTCCTTCTAGATCGAGAAACGTTTCTATGGAAGCGACAGGATTTTCTTTTGGGATACGACTATCTCCAATCCGATGCACTATTCCTTCTTAACTGCATTCCTCCCTCCCTCACAATGACGAATTAACACAGGAATTTCGTCGCTATGAAATACTATGGGTTCTATGACATCTCCCTCTAAATCGATTAACGTTTCTATGGAAACGACAGGATTTTCTTTTGGGATACGAGTATCTCCTATCCGATGCACTATTCCTTCATTACTGCATTCCTCGCTTCCCCACATAGGCGAATTAACACATAAATTGAGACGCTATGAAATACTATGGGTTCTATGACTTCTCCTTCTAAATCGAGTAACGTTTCTATGGAAACGACATGATTTTCTTTTGGGAGACGCCTTTCTCCTTTCCGAAGCACTATTTCTTCTTTACTGCATCCCTCGCTCCCTCACATTGACGAATTAACACAGAAATGTCGTCGCTATGAAAGACTATGTGTTCTATGACTTCTCCTTCTAAATCGAATAACGTCTCTATGGAAACGACAGGATTTTCTTTTGGGATACGAGTATCTCCTTTCCGATGCACTATTCCTTCTTTACTGCACACCTCGATCCTCACATTGACGAATTAACACTGAAATTGCGTCGCTATGAAATACTATGGGTTCTATGGACATATCCTTCTAAATCTTGTAACGTTTCTATGTAAACGACAAAATTTTCTTTTGGGATACGACTATCTCCATTCCGATGCACTATTCCTTCTTTACTGCACCCCTCGCTCCCTCACACTGACGAATTAACACAGACATTGCTTCGCTATGAAATACTATGGGTTCTATGACATTTCCTTCTGAATCGAGTAACGATTCTATAGAAACGACAGGATTTTCTTTTGGGATACGACTATCTCTCTTCCGATACACTATTCCTTATTTACTGCATCCCTCGCTCCCTCACATTGACGAATTAGCACAGAAATTGGGTCGCTATGAAATTCTATCGGTTCTATTGATATCTCCTTCTAAATCGAGTAGCGTTCCTATGGAAACGATAGGATATTTGTTTGTTATACGAATATCTCCTTTCCGATACTTTATTATTTCTTTACTTCAATCCTCGCACACTCACACTGACGAATTAACACAGAAATTGCGTCGTTATGAAATACTATAGGTTCTATTACATCTTCTTCTAAATCGAGTAACGTTTTAGTGGAAAACGACAGGTTTATCTTTTGGGATACGACTATCTAATTTCCGATGCACTATTTCTTCTTTACTGCAACCCTCGCTCCCTCACTTTGACGAATTAAAACTGAAATTGCTTCGCTATAAAATACTATGGGTTCTATGATTTCTCCTTCTAAATCGAGTAACGTTTCTATGGAAACGACAGTATTTTCTTTTGGGATACGAGTATCTCCTTTCCGATGCACTATTCCTTATTTACTGCATCCCTCGCACCCTCACATAGACGAATCAACACAGAAATTGCATCGCTATGAAATACAATGTGTTCAGTGCCATCTCCTTCTAGATTCCGATGCATTATTCCTTCTTAACTGCATTCCTCCCTCCCTCACATTGACGAATTAACACAGGAATTGTGTCGCTATGAATTACTATGGGTTCTATGACATCTCCTTCTAAATCGAGTAACGTCTCTATGGAAACGACAGGATTTACTTTTGGGATACGACTAACTCATTTCCGATGCACTATTCCTTCTTTAATGCATTCCTCGCTTCCTCACATTTACGAATTAACACAGAAATTGAGTCGCTATGAAATACAATGGGTTCTATGACTTCTCCTTCTAAATCGAGTAGCGTTTCAATGGAAACGCCATGGTTTTCTTTTGGGATAGGAGTATCTCCTTTCCGATACACTATTCCTTCTTTACTGCACCCCTCGCTCCCTCACATTGACGAATTAACCCAGAAATTACGTCGCTATGAAACACTATGTGTTCTATGACATCTCCTTCTAAATCGAGTAACGTTTATTGCAAACGACAGGATTCTCTTTTGGGATACGAGTATCTATTTGCCGATGCACTATTCCTTCTTTACTCCATACCTCGCTCCCTCACTTTGACGAATTGACACAGAAATTGCGTCGCTATGAAGTACTTCGGGGTCTATGACTTCTCCTTCTAAATCGAGTAACGTCTCTTTGGAAACGACAGATTTTCTTTTGGGATACGACTATCTCTTTTCCGATGCACTATTCCTTCTTTACTGCATCCCTCGCTCCCTCGCATTGACTAATTAACGCAGCTATTGCGTCGTTATGAAATCCTGTGTGTTCTATGACATATCCTTCTAAATCGAAAAACATTTCTATGGAAACGAAAGAATTTTCTTGTGGGATATGAGTATCCCCTTTCCGATGCACTATTCCTTCTTTACTCCATCCCTCGCTCCCTCACATTGACGAATTGACACAGAAATTACGTCGCTATGAAATACTATGGATTCTATGACTTCTCCTTCTAACTCGAGTAACGTTACTATGGAAATGACAGGATTTTCTTTTGGGATACGAGTATCTCCTTTCCGATGCACTATTCCTTCTTTACTGCATCCCTCGCTCCCTCGCATTGACGAATTAACACAGCTATTGCGTCGTTATGAAATACTGGGTGTTCTATGACATCTCCTTCTAAATCGAGTAACGTTTCTATGGAAACGACAGGATTTTCTTTTGGGATACGAGTATCTCCTTTCCGATGCACTACTTCTTGTTTACTGCGTCCCTCGCTCCCTCACATTGACGAATTAACACAGAAATTCCGTCGCTCTGAAATACTATGGGTTCAATGACTTCTCCTTCTAAATAGAGTAACGTTTCTATGGAAACGACAGGATTTTCTTTTGGGATACGACTATCTCCTTTCCGATGCACTATTCCTTATTTACTGCATCCCTCGCTCCCTCACATTGACGAATTAACACAGAAATTGCGTCGCTATGAAATTCTATCAGTTCTATGATATCTCCTTCTAAATCGAGTAAGGTTCCTATGCAAACGACAGGATATTTGTTTTGGATACGAGTATCTCCTTTCCGATACACTATTCCTTCTTTACTGCATTCCTCGCCCACTCACACTGACGAATTAACACAAAAATTGCGTCGCTGTGAAATAGTATGTGTTCTATGACATCTCCTTCTAGATCGAGAGACGTTTCTATGGAAACGACAGGATTTTCTTTTGGGATACGACTATCTCCATTTCGATGCATTATTCCTTCTTAACTGCATTCCTCCCTCCCTCACATTGACGAATTAACACAGTAATTGCGTTGCTATGAAATACTATGGGTTCTATGATATCTCCTTTTAAATTGAGTAACATTTCTATGGAAACGACAGGATTTTCTTTTGCGATACGAATACCTCCTGTCCGATACACTATTCCTTCTTAACTGCATTCCTCGCTTCCTATTAAGCGAATTAACACAGAAATTGAGTCGCTATGAAATACCACGGGTTCTATGACCTCTCCTTCTAAATCGAGTATTGTTTCTATGGAAACGACGTGATTTTCATTTGGGAGACGACTTTCTCCTATCCGAATCACTATTTCTTCTTTAGTGCATCCCTCACTCCCTCACATTGACGAATTAACACAGAAATGTCGTCGCTATGAAATACTATGGGTTCTATGACTACTCCTTTTAAACTGAGTAATGTTTCTATGGATAAGACAGGATTTTCAAATTGGGATACGTCTGTCTCCTTTCCGATGCACTATTCCCTCTTTACTGCATCCCTCGCTCCCTCACATTAACGAATTAGCTCAGAAATTGCGTCGTTATGAAATACAATGAGTTCTAAGACTTCTCCTATTAAATCGAGTAATGTCTCTAAGGAAACGACAGGATTTTCTTTTCGGATACGACTTTCTCCTTTCCGATGCACTATTCCTTATTTACTGCATCCCACGCTCCCTCACATTGACGAATTAACACAGAAATTGCGTCGCTATGAAATACTATGTGTTCTATGACATCTCCTTCTAAATCGAGTAACGTTTCTATGGAAACGACAGGATTTTCTTTTGGGATACGAGTATCTCCTTACGATGCACTATTTCTTCTTTACTGCATCCCTCGCTCCCTCACATTGACGAATTAACACAGAAATTGCGTCGCTATGAAATACTATGTGTTCTATGACATCTCCTTCTAAATCGAGTAACGTTTCTATGGAAACGACAGGATTTTCTTTTGGGATACGAGTATCTCCTTACGATGCACTATTCCTTCTTTGCTGCATCCCTCCCTCCCTCACATTGACGAATTAAAACAGAAATTGCGTCGCTATTAAATACTATGGTTTCTATGACTTCTCCTTCTAAATCGAGTAACGTATCCATGGAAACGACAGGATTTTCTTCTGGGATTCGACTTTTTCCTATCCGATGCACTATTCCTTCTTTACTGCATCCCTCGCTCCCTCGCATTGACTAATTAACGCAGCTATTGCGTCGTTATGAAATCCTGTGTGTTCTATGACATATCCTTCTAAATCGAAAAACATTTCTATGGAAACGAAAGAATTTTCTTGTGGGATATGAGTATCCCCTTTCCGATGCACTATTCCTTCTTTACTCCATCCCTCGCTCCCTCACATTGACGAATTGACACAGAAATTACGTCGCTATGAAATACTATGGATTCTATGACTTCTGCTTCTAACTCGAGTAACGTTACTATGGAAACGACAGGATTTTCTTTTGGGATACGAGTATCTCATTTCTGACGCACTACTCCTTCTTTACTGCATCCCTCTCTCCCTCACATGACGATTTATCACAGAAACTACGTCGCTATTAAATACTAAGTGTTCGATGACATATCCTTCTCAATCGAGTAACGTTTCTATGGAAACGTAAGGATTTTCTTTTGGGATACGACTATCTCTTTTCCGATGCACTATTCCTTCTTTACTGCATCCCTCGCTCCCTCACATTAACGATTTAACACAGAAATTTCGTCGCTGTGAAATACTATGGTTTCTATGTCTTCTCCTTCTAAATCGAGTAACGTATCCATGAAAACGACAGGATTTTCTTTTGGGATTCGACTTTTTCCTATCCGATGCACTATTTCTTCTTCACTGCATCCCTCGCTCCATAACATTGACGAATTAACACAGAAATTGATGGGCTATGATATACTATAGGTTCTATGACTTCTCCTTCTGAATCGAGTAACGTTTCTATGGAAAAGAAAGGATTTTGTTTTGCGATACGACTATCTCCCTTTCGATGCACTATTCCTTCTTTACTGCATCTCTCGCTCCCTCACATTGACGAATTAACACAGAAATTGCGTCGCTATGAAACGCTATGGGTTCTATGACATCTCCCTCTAAATCGAGTGACGATTTTTGCAAACGACAGGATTCTCTTTTGGGATACGAGTATCTCCTTTCCGATGCACTATTCCTTCTTTACTCCATCCCTCGCTCCCTCACATTGACGAACTGCCACAGAAATTGCGTCGCTATGAAATACTATGGGGTCTATGACTTCTCCTTCTAAATCGAGCAACGTTTCTTTGGAAACGACAGATTTTCTTTTGGGATACGAGTATCTCCTTTCCGATGCACTATTCCTTCTTTACTGCATCCCTCGCTCCCTCGCATTGACGAATTAACACAGCTATTGCGTCGTTATGAAATACTGGGTGTTCTATGACATCTCCTTCTAAATCGAGTAACGTTTCTATGGAAACGACAGGATTTTCTTTTGGGATACGAGTATCTCCTTTCCGATGCACTACTTCTTGTTTACTGCGTCCCTCGCTCCCTCACATTGACGAATTAACACAGAAATTCCGTCGCTCTGAAATACTATGGGTTCAATGACTTCTCCTTCTAAATAGAGTAACGTTTCTATGGAAACGACAGGATTTTCTTTTGGGATAGGAGTATCACCTTTCCGATGCACTATTTCTTCTATACTACATCCCTCGCTCCCTCACATTGACGAATTAACACAGAAATTCCGTCGCTCTGAAATACAATGGGTTCAATGACTTCTCCTTCTAAATAGAGTAACGTTTCTATGGAAACGACAGGATTATCTTTTGGGATACGACTATCTCCTTTCCGATGCGCTATTCCTTATTTACTGTATCCCTCGCCCCTCACATTGACGAATCAACACAGAAATTGCGTCGCTATGAAATACAATGTGTTCTATGACATCTCCTTCTAGATCGAGAAACGTTTCTATGGAAGCGACAGGATTTTCTTTTGGGATTCGACTATCTCCATTCCGATGCACTATTCCTTCTTAACTGCATTCCTCCCTCCCTCACAATGACGAATTAACACAGGAATTTCGTCGCTATGAAATACTATGGGTTCTATGACATCTCCTTCTAAATCGATTAACGTTTCTATGGAAAGACAGGATTTTCTTTTGGGATACGAGTATCTCCTATCCGATGCACTATTCCTTGATTACTGCATTCCTCGCTTCCCCACATAGGCGAATTAACACAGAAATTGAGTCGCTATGAAATACTATGGGTTCTATGCCTTCTCCTTCTAAATCGAGTAACGTTTCTATGGAAACGACATGATTTTCTTTTGGGAGACGCCTTTCTCCTTTCCGAAGCACTATTTCTTCTTTACTGCATCACTCGCTCCCTCACATTGACGAATTAACACAGTTATGTCGTCGCTATGAAAGACTATGGGTTCTATGACTTCTCCTTCTGAATCGAGTAACGTTTCCATGGATAAGAAAGGATTTTGTTTTGTGATACGACTATCTCCTTTCCGATGCACTATTCCTTCTTTACTGCACCCCTCGATCCTCACATTGACTAGTTATCACAGAAATTGCGTCGCTATGAAATACTGTGCGATCTATGACATCTCCTTCTAAATCGAGTTTTGTTTCTAAGTAAAGGACAGGATATTTTTTTGGGATACGAGTATCTTCTTTCCGATGCACTATTCCTTCATTACTGCATCTCTCGCTCCCTCACATTGACGAATTGACACAGAAATTCCGTCGCTATGAAATACAGTGGGATCTATGACATCTCCTTCTAAATCGAGGATTGTTTCTATGGAAAATACAGGATATTTTTTTGGGATACGAGTATCTCATTTCTGACGCATTATTCCTTATTTACTGTATCACTCGCTCCATCACATGGACGAATTAACACAGACATTGCGTCGCTATGAAATACTATGTGTTCTATGACGTCTCCTTCTGAATCGAGTCAAGTTTCAAATGAAACGACAGGATTTTAATTTGGGATACGACTATCTCCTTTCCGATGCACTATTCCTTCTTTGCTGCATCCCTCCCTCCCTCACATTGACGAATTAAAACAGAAATTGCGTCGCTATTAAATGCTATGGTTTCTATGACTTCTCCTTCTAAATCGAGTAACGTATCCATGGAAACGACAGGATTTTCTTTTGGGATACGACTATCTCCTTTCCGATGCACTATTCCTTATTTACTGCATCCCTCGCTCCCTCACATTGACGAATTAACACAGAAATTGCGTCGCTATGAAATTCTATCAGTTCTATGATATCTCCTTCTAAATCGAGTAAGGTTCCTACGCAAACGACAGGATATTTGTTTGGGATACGAGTATCTCCTTTCCGATACATTATTCCTTCTTTACTGCATTCCTCGCCCACTCACACTGACGAATTAACACAGAAATTGCGTCGCTGTGAAATAGTATGTGTTCTATGACATCTCCTTCTAGATCGAGAGACGTTTCTATGGAAACGACAGGATTTTCTTTTGGGATACGACTATCTCCATTCCGATGCATTATTCCTTCTTAACTGCATTCCTCCCTCACTCACATTGACGAATTAACACAGGAATTGCGTTGCTATGAAATACTATGGGTTCTATGGTATCTCCTTTTAAATTGAGTAACATTTCTATGGAAACGACAGGATTTTCTTTTGCGATACGAATACCTCCTGTCCGATACACTATTCCTTCTTAACTGCGTTCCTCGCTTCCTATTAAGCGAATTAACACAGAAATTGAGTCGCTATGAAATACCACGGGTTGTATGACCTCTCCTTCTAAATCGAGTATTGTTTCTATGGAAACGACGTGATTTTCATTTGGGAGACGACTTTCTCCTATCCGAATCACTATTTCTTCCTTAGTGCATCCCTCACTCCCTCACATTGACGAATTAACACAGAAATGTCGTCGCTATGAAATACTATGGGTTCTATGACTACTCCTTTTAAACTGAGTAATGTTACTATGGATAAGACAGGATTTTCAAATTGGGATACGTCTGTCTCCTTTCCGATGCACTATTCCCTCTTTACTGCATCCCTCGCTCCCTCACATTGACGAATTAGCTCAGAAATTGCGTCGTTATGAAATACAATGAGTTCTAAGACTTCTCCTATTAAATCGAGTAACGTCTCTAAGGAAACGACAGGATTTTCTTTTCGGATATGACTTTCTCCTTTCCGATGCACTATTCCTTATTTACTGCATCCCACGCTCCCTCACATTGACGAATTAACACAGAAATTGTGTCGCTATGAAATACTATGTGTTCTATGACATCTCCTTCTAAATCGAGTAACGTTTCTATGGAAACGACAGGATTTTCTTTTGGGATACGAGTATCTCCTTACGATGCATTATTTCTTCTTTACTGCATCCCTCGCTCCCTCACATTGACGAATTAACACAGAAATTGCGTCGCTATGAAATACT
The DNA here is from genome assembly GCF_021461385.2 of Schistocerca piceifrons. Taxonomy (NCBI): domain Eukaryota; kingdom Metazoa; phylum Arthropoda; class Insecta; order Orthoptera; family Acrididae; genus Schistocerca; species Schistocerca piceifrons. Next base: position 19,352 of record NW_025728749.1, read on the forward strand.
ATGTGTTCTATGACATCTCCTTCTAAATCGTGTAACGTTTCTATGGAAACGACAGGATTTTCTTTTGGGATACGAGTATCTCCTTACGATGCACTATTCCTTCTTTGCTGCATCCCTCCCTCCCTCACATTGACGAATTAAAACAGAAATTGCGTCGCTATTAAATACTATGGTTTCTATGACTTCTCCTTCTAAATCGAGTAACGTATCCATGGAAACGACAGGATTTTCTTTTGGGATTCGACTTTTTCCTATCCGATGCACTATTCCTTCTTTACTGCATCTCTCGCTCCCTCACATTGACGAATTAACACAGAAATTACGTCGCTATGAAACACTATGTGTTCTATGACATCTCCTTCTAAATCGAGTAACGTTTTTTGCAAACGACAGGATTCTCTTTTGGGATACGAGTATCTATTTGCCGATGCACTATTCCTTCTTTACTCCATACCTCGCTCCCTCACATTGACGAATTGACACAGAAATTGCGTCGCTATGAAGTACTTCGGGGTCTCTGACTTCTCCTTCTAAATCGAGTAACGTTTCTTTGGAAACGACAGATTTTCTTTTGGGATACGACTATCTCTTTTCCGATGCACTATTCCTTCTTTACAGCATCCCTCGCTCCTTCGCATTGACTAATTAACGCAGCTATTGCGTCGTTATGAAATCCTGTGTGTTCTATGACATATCCTTGTAAATCGAAAAACATTTCTATGGAAACGAAAGAATTTTCTTGTGGCATATGAGTATCCCCTTTCCGATGCACTATTCCTTCTTTACTCCATCCCTCGCTCCCTCACATTGACGAATTGACACAGAAATTACGTCGCTATGAAATGCTATGGATTCTATGACTTCTCCTTCTAACTCGAGTAACGTTACTATGGAAACGACAGGATTTTCTTTTGGGATACGAGTATTTCATTTCTGACGCACTACACCTTCTTTACTGCATCCCTCTCTCCCTCACATGACGATTTATCACAGAAACTACGTCGCTATTAAATACTAAGTGTTCGATGACATATCCTTCTCAATCGAGTAACGTTTCTATGGAAACGTAAGGATTTTCTTTTGGGATACGACTATCTCTTTTCCGATGCACTATTCCTTCTTTACTGCATCCCTCGCTCCCTCACATTAACGATTTAACACAGAAATTTCGTCGCTGTGAAATACTATGGTTTCTATGTCTTCTCCTTCTAAATCGAGTAACGTATCCATGAAAACGACAGGATTTTCTTTTGGGATTCGACTTTTTCCTATCCGATGCACTATTTCTTCTTCACTGCATCCCTCGCTCCATAACATTGACGAATTAACACAGAAATTGATGGGCTATGATATACTATAGGTTCTATGACTTCTCCTTCTGAATCGAGTAACGTTTCTATGGAAAAGAAAGGATTTTGTTTTGCGATACGACTATCTCCCTTTCGATGCACTATTCCTTCTTTACTGCATCTCTCGCTCCCTCATATTGACGAATTAACACAGAAATTGCGTCGCCATGAAACGCTATGGGTTCTATGACATCTCCCTCTAAATCGAGTGACGATTTTTGCAAACGACAGGATTCTCTTTTGGGATACGAGTATCTCCTTTCCGATGCACTATTCCTTCTTTACTCCATCCCTCGCTCCCTCACATTGACGAACTGACACAGAAATTGCGTCGCTATGAAATACTATGGGGTCTATGACTTCTCCTTCTAAATCGAGCAACGTTTCTTTGGAAACGACAGATTTTCTTTTGGGATACGAGTATCTCCTTTCCGATGCACTATTCCTTCTTTACTGCATCCCTCGCTCCCTCGCATTGACGAATTAACACAGCTATGGCGTCGTTATGAAATACTGGGTGTTCTATGACATCTCCTTCTAAATCGAGTAACGTTTCTATGGAAACGACAGGATTTTCTTTTGGGATACGAGTATCTCCTTTCCGATGCACTACTTCTTGTTTACTGCGTCCCTCGCTCCCTCACATTGACGAATTAACACAGAAATTCCGTCGCTCTGAAATACTATGGGTTCAATGACTTCTCCTTCTAAATAGAGTAACGTTTCTATGGAAACGACAGGATTTTCTTTTGGGATAGGAGTATCACCTTTCCGATGCACTATTCCTTATTTACTGCATCCCTCGCTCCCTCACATTGACGAATTAACACAGAAATTGCGTCGCTATGAAATTCTATCAGTTCTATGATATCTCCTTCTAAATCGAGTAAGGTTCCTATGCAAACGACAGGATATTTGTTTGGGATATGAGTATCTCCTTTCCGATACACTATTCCTTCTTTACTGCATTCCTCGCCCACTCACACTGACGAATTAACACAGAAATTGCGTCGCTGTGAAATAGTATGTGTTCTATGACATCTCCTTCTAGATCGAGAGACGTTTCTATGGAAACGACAGGATTTTCTTTTGGGATACGACTATCTCCATTTCGATGCATTATTCCTTCTTAACTGCATTCCTCCCTCCCTCACATTGACGAATTAACACAGTAATTGCGTTGCTATGAAATACTATGGGTTCTATGATATCTCCTTTTAAATTGAGTAACATTTCTATGGAAACGACAGGATTTTCTTTTGCGATACGAATACCTCCTGTCCGATACACTATTCCTTCTTAACTGCATTCCTCGCTTCCTATTAATCGAATTAACACAGAAATTGAGTCGCTATGAAATACCACAGGTTCTATGACCTCTCCTTCTAAATCGAGTATTGTTTCTATGGAAACGACGTGATTTTCATTTGGGAGACGACTTTCTCCTATCCGAATCACTATTTCTTCTTTAGTGCATCCCTCACTCCCTCACATTGACGAATTAACACAGAAATGTCGTCGCTATGAAATACAATGAGTTCTAAGACTTCTCCTATTAAATCGAGTAACGTCTCTAAGGAAACGACAGGATTTTCTTTTCGGATACGACTTTCTCCTTTCCGATGCACTATTCCTTATTTACTGCATCCCACGCTCCCTCACATTGACGAATTAACACAGAAATTGCGTCGCTATGAAATACTATGTGTTCTATGACATCTCCTTCTAAATCGAGTAACGTTTCTATGGAAACGACAGGATTTTCTTTTGGGATACGAGTATCTCCTTACGATGCACTATTCCTTCTTTGCTGCATCCCTCCCTCCCTCACATTGACGAATTAAAACAGAAATTGCGTCGCTATTAAATACTATGGTTTCTATGACTTCTCCTTCTAAATCGAGTAACGTATCCATGGAAACGACAGGATTTTCTTTTGGGATTCGACTTTTTCCTATCCGATGCACTATTCCTTCTTTACTGCATCTCTCGCTCCCTCACATTGACGAATTAACACAGAAATTACGTCGCTATGAAACACTATGTGTTCTATGACATCTCCTTCTAAATCGAGTAACGTTTTTTGCAAACGACAGGATTCTCTTTTGGGATACGAGTATCTATTTGCCGATGCACTATTCCTTCTTTACTCCATACCTCGCTCCCTCACATTGACGAATTGACACAGAAATTGCGTCGCTATGAAGTACTTCGGGGTCTATGACTTCTCCTTCTAAATCGAGTAACGTTTCTTTGGAAACGACAGATTTTCTTTTGGGACACGACTATCTCTTTTCCGATGCACTATTCCTTCTTTACTGCATCCCTCGCTCCCTCGCATTGACTAATTAACGCAGCTATTGCGTCGTTATGAAATCCTGTGTGTTCTATGACATATCCTTCTCAATCGAAAAACATTTCTATGGAAACGAAAGAATTTTCTTGTGGGATATGAGTATCCCCTTTCCAATGCACTATTCCTTCTTTACTCCATCCCTCGCTCCCTCACATTGACGAATTGACACAGAAATTACGTCGCTATGAAATACTATGGATTCTATGACTTCTCCTTCTAACTCGTGTAACGATACTATGGAAACGACAGGATTTTCTTTTGGGATACGAGTATCTCATTTCTGACACACTACTCCTTCTTTACTGCATCCCTCTCTCCCTCACATGACGATTTATCACAGAAACTACGTCGCTATTTAATACTAAGTGTTCGATGACATATCCTTCTCAATCGAGTAACGTTTCTATGGAAACGTAAGGATTTTCTTTTGGGATACGACTATCTCTTTTCCGATGCACTATTCCTTCTTTACTGCATCCCTCGCTCCCTCACATTAACGATTTAACACAGAAATTTCGTCGCTGTGAAATACTATGGTTTCTATGTCTTCTCCTTCTAAATCGAGTAACGTATCCATGAAAACGACAAGATTTTCTTTTGGGATTCGACTTTTTCCTATCCGATGCACTATTTCTTCTTCACTGCATCCCTCGCTCCATAACATTGACGAATTAACACAGATATTGATGGGCTATGATATACTATAGGTTCTATGACTTCTCCTTCTGAATCGAGGAACGTTTCTATGGAAAGGAAAGGATTTTGTTTTGCGAAACGACTATCTCCCTATCGATGCACTATTCCTTCTTTACTGCATCTCTCGCTCCCTCACATTGACGAACTGACACAGAAATTGCGTCGCTATGAAATACTATGGGGTCTATGACTTCTCCTTCTAAATCGAGCAACGTTTCTTTGGAAACGACAGATTTTCTTTTGGGATACGAGTATCTCCTTTCCGATGCACTATTCCTTCTTTACTGCATCCCTCGCTGTCTCGCATTGACGAATTAACACAGCTATTGCGTCGTTATGAAATACTGGGTGTTCTATGACATCTCCTTCTAAATCGAGTAACGTTTCTATGGAAACGACAGGATTTTCTTTTGGGATACGAGTATCTCCTTTCCGATGCACTACTTCTTGTTTACTGCGTCCCTCGCTCCCTCACATTGACGAATTAACACAGAAATTCCGTCGCTCTGAAATACTATGGGTTCAATGACTTCTCCTTCTAAATAGAGTAACGTTTCTATGGAAACGACAGGATTTTCTTTTGGGATAGGAGTATCACCTTTCCGATGCACTATTTCTTCTATACTACATCCCTCGCTCCCTCACATTGACGAATTAACACAGAAACTGCGGGGTATGAAATACTAGTTCTAAGACTTCTCCTTCTAAATCGAGTAACATTTGAATGGAAACGACAGGATTTTCTTTTGGGATACGACTATCTCCTATCCGATGCACTGTTCCTTATTTACTGCATCCCTCGCTCCCTCACATTGACGAATTAACACAGAAATTGCGTCGCTATGAAATACTATGGGTTCTATGATTTATCCTTCTAAATCCAGCAACGTTTCTATGGAAACGAAAGGTTTTTCTTTTGCGATACGAGTATCTCTTTTCCGATGCACTATTCCTTCCTTACTGCATCCCTCGCTCCCTCACATTGACGAATTAACAAGAAATTCCGTCGCTCTCAAATACTATGGGTTCAATGACTTCTCTTTCTAAATAGAGTAATGTTTCTATGGAAACGACAGGATTTTGTCTCGATATACGACTATCTCCATTCCGGTGCACTATTCCTTCTTTACTGCATCCTCGCCCCTCACATTAACGAATTAATACAGAAATGGCGTCGCTATGAAATACTATGTGTTCTATGACTACTCCTTCTAAATCGAGTAACGTTTCTATGGAAACGACAGGATTTTCTTTTGGGATACGAGTATCTCCTTTCCGATGCACTATTCCAACTTTACTGCATCCCTCGCTCCCTCGCATTTACGAATTACCACAAAAATTGCGTCGTTATGAAATACTATGTGTTCCATGACATATCCTTCTAAATCGAGTAACGTTTCTATGGAAACGAAAGGATTTTCTTTTGGGATATGAGTATCACCTTTCCGATGCACTATTCCTTCCTTACTGCATCCCTCGCTCCCTCACATTGACGAATAACACAGAAATTCCGTCGCTCTGAAATACTATGGGTTCAATGACTTCTCCTTCTAAATAGAGTAACGTTTCTATGGAAACGACAGGATTTTCTTTTGGGATAGGAGTATCTCCTTTCCGATGCACTATTTCTTCTTTACTGCACCGCTCGCTCCCTCACATTGACGAATTAACACAGCAATTGTGTCGCTATGAAATACTATGGCTTCTATGACATTTCCTTTTAAATCGAGTAACGTTTCTATTGAAACGACAGGATTTTCTTTTGGGATTCGACTATTTCCCTTCCGATGCACTATTCCTTATTTACTGCATCCCTCGCTCCCTCACATTGACGAATTGACTCAGAAAATGCTTCGCAATGAAATACTATGGGTTCTATGATATCACATTCTAAATCGAGTAACGTTCCTATGGAAACGACAGGATATTTGTTTGCGATACGAGTATCTTCTTTCCGATGCACTATTCCTTCTTTACTGCATCCCTCGCTCCCTCAGATTGACGAACTAACACAGAAATTGCGTCGCTATGAAATACTATTGGTTCTACGGCGTCTCCTTCTAAATCGACTAGCGTTTCTATGGAAAGGACAGGTTTATCTTTTGGGATACGACTATCTGCTTTCCGATGCACTTTACTGCATCCCTCGCTCCATCAGACTGACGAATTAACACAGAAATTGCGTCGCTATGAAATACTATTGGTTCTACGACGTCTCCTTCTAAATCGAGTAGCGTTTCTATGGAAACGACAGGTTTATCTTTTGGGATTCGACTATCTGCTTTCCGATGCACTGTTCCTTATTTACTGCATTACTCGCTCCCTCACATTGACGAATTAACACAGAAATTGCGTTGCTATGAAATACCATGTGTTCTATGACATCTCCTTCTAATTCGAGTAACGTTTCTATGGAAACGGCAGGAATTTCTTTTGGGATACAACTATCTCGTTTCCGATGCACTATTTCTTCTTTACTGCCTCCCTCACTCCCTCACATTGACGAATTAACACAGAAATAACGTCGCTATGAAATTCTATGGGTTTCATGACTGCTCCTTCTAAATCGAGTAACGTTTCTATGGAAACGACAGGATTTTCATTTGGGATACGAGTATCTCCTTTCCGATGCACTATTCCTTCTTTACTGCATCCCTCGATCACACACATTGATGAATTAACACAGATATTGCGTCGCTATGAAATACTATGTGTTCTATGACTTCTCCTTCTAAATCGAGTAACGTTTCTATGGAAACGACAGGATTTTCTTTTGGGATACGAGTATCTCCTTTCCGATGCACTATTCCTTATTTACTGCATCCCTCGCTCCCTCACATTGAAGAATTAACACAGAAATTGCGTCGCTATGAAATACTATGGGTTCTATGATTTATCCTTCTAAATCCAGCAACGTTTCTATGGAAACGAAAGGTTTTTCTTTTGCGATACGAGTATCTCTTTTCCGATGCACTATTCCTTCTTTACTGCATCCCTCGCTCCCTCACATTGACGAATTAACACAGAAATTGCGGGGCTATTAAATACTAGTTCTAAGACTTCTCCTTCTAAATCGAGTAACATTTGAAAGGAAACGACAGGATTTTCTTTTGGGAAACGAGTATCTCCTTTCCGATGCACTATTCCTTATTTACTGCATCCCTCGCTCCCTCACATTGATGAATTAACACAGAAATTGCGTCGCTATGAAATACTATGGGTTCTATGATTTATCCTTCTAAAACCAGCAACGTTTCTATGGAAACGAAAGGCTTTTCTTTTGCGATACGAGTATCTCTTTTCCGATGCACTATCCTTCTTTACTGCATCCCTCTCTCCCTCACATTGACGAATTAACACAGAAATTTCGTCGCTATGAAATACTGTCTGTCTATGACATCTCCTTCTAAATCGAGTAACGTTTATATGAAAACGACAGGACTTTTTCTTCGTATGCGAGTATCTCCTTTCCGATGCACTATTCCTTCTTTACTGCATACCTCGCTGCCTCACATTGACGAATTAACACAGAAAATAAGTTGCTATGAAATACTATGGGTTCTATGACTGCTCCTTCTAAATCGAGTAACGTTTCTATGGAAACGACACGATTTTCATTTGGGATACGAGTATCTCCTTTCCGATGCACTATTCCTTCTTTACTGCATCCCTCGACCCCACACATTGATGAATTAACACAGAAATTGCGTCGCTATTAAATACTATGGTTTCTATGACTTCTCCTTCTAAATCGAGTAACGTATCCATGGAAACGACAGGATTTTCTTTTGGGATTCGACTTTTTCCTATCCGATGCACTATTCCTTCTTTACTGCATCTCTCGCTCCCTCACATTGACGAATTAACACAGAAATTACGTCGCTATGAAACACTATGTGTTCTATGACATCTCCTTCTAAATCGAGTAACGTTTTTTGCAAACGACAGGATTCTCTTTTGGGATACGAGTATCTATTTGCCGATGCACTATTCCTTCTTTACTCCATACCTCGCTCCCTCACATTGACGAATTGACACAGAAATTGCGTCGCTATGAAGTACTTCGGGGTCTCTGACTTCTCCTTCTAAATCGAGTAACGTTTCTTTGGAAACGACAGATTTTCTTTTGGGATACGACTATCTCTTTTCCGATGCACTATTCCTTCTTTACTGCATCCCTCGCTCCCTTGCATTGACTAATTAACGCAGCTATTGCGTCGTTATGAAATCCTGTGTGTTCTATGACATATCCTTCTAAATCGAAAAACATTTCTATGGAAACGAAAGAATTTTCTTGTGGCATATGAGTATCCCCTTTCCGATGCACTATTCCTTCTTTACTCCATCCCTCGCTCCCTCACATTGACGAATTGACACAGAAATTACGTCGCTATGAAATGCTATGGATTCTATGACTTCTCCTTCTAACTCGAGTAACGTTACTATGGAAACGACAGGATTTTCTTTTGGGATACGAGTATCTCATTTCTGACGCACTACACCTTCTTTACTGCATCCCTCTCTCCCTCACATGACGATTTATCACAGAAACTACGTCGCTATTAAATACTAAGTGTTCGATGACATATCCTTCTCAATCGAGTAACGTTTCTATGGAAACGTAAGGATTTTCTTTTGAGATACGACTATCTCTTTTCCGATGCACTATTCCTTCTTTACTGCATCCCTCGCTCCCTCACATTAACGATTTAACACAGAAATTTCGTCGCTGTGAAATACTATGGTTTCTATGTCTTCTCCTTCTAAATCGAGTAACGTATCCATGAAAACGACAGGATTTTCTTTTGGGATTCGACTTTTTCCTATCCGATGCACTATTTCTTCTTCACTGCATCCCTCGCTCCATAACATTGACGAATTAACACAGAAATTGATGGGCTATGATATACTATAGGTTCTATGACTTCTCCTTCTGAATCGAGTAACGTTTCTATGGAAAAGAAAGGATTTTGTTTTGCGATACGACTATCTCCCTTTCGATGCACTATTCCTTCTTTACTGCATCTCTCGCTCCCTCATATTGACGAATTAACACAGAAATTGCGTCGCTATGAAACGCTATGGGTTCTATGACATCTCCCTCTAAATCGAGTGACGATTTTTGCAAACGACAGGATTCTCTTTTGGGATACGAGTATCTCCTTTCCGATGCACTATTCCTTCTTTACTCCATCCCTCGCTCCCTCACATTGACGAACTGACACAGAAATTGCGTCGCTATGAAATACTATGGGGTCTATGACTTCTCCTTCTAAATCGAGCAACGTTTCTTTGGAAACGACAGATTTTCTTTTGGGATACGAGTATCTCCTTTCCGATGCACTATTCCTTCTTTACTGCATCCCTCGCTCCCTCGCATTGACGAATTAACACAGCTATGGCGTCGTTATGAAATACTGGGTGTTCTATGACATCTCCTTCTAAATCGAGTAACGTTTCTATGGAAACGACAGGATTTTCTTTTGGGATACGAGTATCTCCTTTCCGATGCACTACTTCTTGTTTACTGCGTCCCTCGCTCCCTCACATTGACGAATTAACACAGAAATTCCGTCGCTCTGAAATACTATGGGTTCAATGACTTCTCCTTCTAAATAGAGTAACGTTTCTATGGAAACGACAGGATTTTCTTTTGGGATAGGAGTATCACCTTTCCGATGCACTATTCCTTATTTACTGCATCCCTCGCTCCCTCACATTGACGAATTAACACAGAAATTGCGTCGCTATGAAATTCTATCAGTTCTATGATATCTCCTTCTAAATCGAGTAAGGTTCCTATGCAAACGACAGGATATTTGTTTGGGATACGAGTATCTCCTTTCCGATACACTATTCCTTCTTTACTGCATTCCTCGCCCACTCACACTGACGAATTAACACAGAAATTGCGTCGCTGTGAAATAGTATGTGTTCTATGAAATCTCCTTCTAGATCGAGAGACGTTTCTATGGAAACGACAGGATTTTCTTTTGGGATACGACTATCTCCATTTCGATGCATTATTCCTTCTTAACTGCATTCCTCCCTCCCTCACATTGACGAATTAACACAGTAATTGCGTTGCTATGAAATACTATGGGTTCTATGATATCTCCTTTTAAATTGAGTAACATTTCTATGGAAACGACAGGATTTTCTTTTGCGATACGAATACCTCCTGTCCGATACACTATTCCTTCTTAACTGCATTCCTCGCTTCCTATTAATCGAATTAACACAGAAATTGAGTCGCTATGAAATACCACAGGTTCTATGACCTCTCCTTCTAAATCGAGTATTGTTTCTATGGAAACGACGTGATTTTCATTTGGGAGACGACTTTCTCCTATCCGAATCACTATTTCTTCTTTAGTGCATCCCTCACTCCCTCACATTGACGAATTAACACAGAAATGTCGTCGCTATGAAATACAATGAGTTCTAAGACTTCTCCTATTAAATCGAGTAACGTCTCTAAGGAAACGACAGGATTTTCTTTTGGGATTCGACTTTTTCCTATCCGATGCACTATTTCTTCTTCACTGCATCCCTCGCTCCATAACATTGACGAATTAACACAGATATTGATGGGCTATGATATACTATAGGTTCTATGACTTCTCCTTCTGAATCGAGGAATGTTTCTATGGAAAGGAAAGGATTTTGTTTTGCGAAACGACTATCTCCCTATCGATGCACTATTCCTTCTTTACTGCATCTCTCGCTCCCTCACATTGACGAACTGACACAAAAATTGCGTCGCTATGAAATACTATGGGGTCTATGACTTCTCCTTCTAAATCGAGCAACGTTTCTTTGGAAACGACAGATTTTCTTTTGGGATACGAGTATCTCCTTTCCGATGCACTATTCCTTCTTTACTGCATCCCTCGCTGTCTCGCATTGACGAATTAACACAGCTATTGCGTCGTTATGAAATACTGGGTGTTCTATGACATCTCCTTCTAAATCGAGTAACGTTTCTATGGAAACGACAGGATTTTCTTTTGGGATACGAGTATCTCCTTTCCGATGCACTACTTCTTGTTTACTGCGTCCCTCGCTCCCTCACATTGACGAATTAACACAGAAATTCCGTCGCTCTGAAATACTATGGGTTCAATGACTTCTCCTTCTAAATAGAGTAACGTTTCTATGGAAACGACAGGATTTTCTTTTGGGATAGGAGTATCACCTTTCCAATGCACTATTTCTTCTATACTACATCCCTCGCTCCCTCACATTGACGAATTAACACAGAAACTGCGGGGTATGAAATACTAGTTCTAAGACTTCTCCTTCTAAATCGAGTAACATTTGAATGGAAACGACAGGATTTTCTTTTGGGATACGACTATCTCCTATCCGATGCACTGTTCCTTATTTACTGCATCCCTCGCTCCCTCACATTGACGAATTAACACAGAAATTGCGTCGCTATGAAATACTATGGGTTCTATGATTTATCCTTCTAAATCCAGCAACGTTTCTATGGAAACGAAAGGTTTTTCTTTTGCGATACGAGTATCTCTTTTCCGATGCACTATTCCTTCCTTACTGCATCCCTCGCTCCCTCACATTGACGAATTAACAAGAAATTCCGTCGCTCTCAAATACTATGGGTTCAATGACTTCTCTTTCTAAATAGAGTAATGTTTCTATGGAAACGACAGGATTTTGTCTCGATATACGACTATCTCCATTCCGGTGCACTATTCCCTCTTTACTGCATCCTCGCCCCTCACATTAACGAATTAATACAGAAATGGCGTCGCTATGAAATACTATGTGTTCTATGACTACTCCTTCTAAATCGAGTAACGTTTCTATGGAAACGACAGGATTTTCTTTTGGGATACGAGTATCTCCTTTCCGATGCACTATTCCAACTTTACTGCATCCCTCGCTCCCTCGCATTGACGAATTACCACAAAAATTGCGTCGTTATGAAATACTATGTGTTCCATGACATATCCTTCTAAATCGAGTAACGTTTCTATGGAAACGAAAGGATTTTCTTTTGGGATATGAGTATCACCTTTCCGATGCACTATTCCTTCCTTACTGCATCCCTCGCTCCCTCACATTGACGAATTAACACAGAAATTCCGTCGCTCTGAAATACTATGGGTTCAATGACTTCTCCTTCTAAATAGAGTAACGTTTCTATGGAAACGGCAGGATTTTCTTTTGGGATAGGGGTATCTCCTTTCCGATGCACTATTTCTTCTTTACTGCACCGCTCGCTCCCTCACATTGACGAATTAACACAGAAATTGTGTCGCTATGAAATACTATGGCTTCTATGACATTTCCTTTTAAATCGAGTAACGTTTCTATTGAAACGACAGGATTTTCTTTTGGGATTCGACTATTTCCCTTCCGATGCACTATTCCTTATTTACTGCATCCCTCGCTCCCTCACATTGACGAATTGACTCAGAAAATGCTTCGCAATGAAATACTATGGGTTCTATGATATCTCATTCTAAATCGAGTAACGTTCCTATGGAAATGACAGGATATTTGTTTGCGATACGAGTATCTTCTTTCCGATGCACTATTCCTTCTTTACTGCATCCCTCGCTCCCTCAGATTGACGAACTAACACAGAAATTGCGTCGCTATGAAATACTATTGGTTCTACGGCGTCTCCTTCTAAATCGACTAGCGTTTCTATGGAAAGGACAGGTTTATCTTTTGGGATACGACTATCTGCTTTCCGATGCACTTTACTGCATCCCTCGCTCCCTCAGATTGACGAATTAACACAGAAATTGCGTCGCTATGAAATACTATTGGTTCTACGACGTCTCCTTCTAAATCGAGTAGCGTTTCTATGGAAACGACAGGTTTATCTTTTGGGATTCGACTATCTGCTTTCCGATGCACTGTTCCTTATTTACTGCATTACTCGCTCCCTCACATTGACGAATTAACACAGAAATTGCGTTGCTATGAAATACTATGTGTTCTATGACATCTCCTTCTAATTCGAGTAACGTTTCTATGGAAACGGCAGGAATTTCTTTTGGGATACAACTATCTCGTTTCCGATGCACTATTTCTTCTTTACTGCCTCCCTCACTCCCTCACATTGACGAATTAACACAGAAATAACGTCGCTATGAATTTCTATGGGTTTCATGACTGCTCCTTCTAAATCGAGTAACGTTTCTATGGAAACGACAGGATTTTCATTTGGGATACGAGTATCTCCTTTCCGATGCACTATTCCTTCTTTACTGCATCCCTCGATCCCACACATTGATGAATTAACACAGATATTGCGTCGCTATGAAATACTATGTGTTCTATGACTTCTCCTTCTAAATCGAGTAACGTTTCTATGGAAACGACAGGATTTTCTTTTGGGATACGAGTATCTCCTTTCCGATGCACTATTCCTTATTTACTGCATCCCTCGCTCCCTCACATTGAAGAATTAACACAGAAATTGCACCGCTATGAAATACTATGGGTTCTATGATTTATCCTTCTAAATCCAGCAACGTTTCTATGGAAACGAAAGGTTTTTCTTTTGCGATACGAGTATCTCTTTTCCGATGCTCTATTCCTTCTTTACTGCATCCCTCGCTCCCTCACATTGACGAATTAACACAGAAATTGCGGGGCTATTAAATACTAGTTCTAAGACTTCTCCTTCTAAATCGAGTAACATTTGAAAGGAAACGACAGGATTTTCTTTTGGGATACGAGTATCTCCTTTCCGATGCACTATTCCTTATTTACTGCATCCCTCGCTCCCTCACATTGAAGAATCAACACAGAAATTGCGTCGCTATGAAATACTATGGGTTCTATGATTTATCCTTCTAAAACCAGCAACGTTTCTATGGAAACGAAAGGTTTTTCTTTTGCGATACGAGTATCTCTTTTCCGATGCTCTATTCCTTCTTTACTGCATCCCTCGCTCCCTCACATTGACGAATTAACACAGAAATTGCGGGGCTATGAAATACTAGTTCTAAGACTTCTCCTTCTAAATCGAGTAACATTTGAATGGAAACGACAGGATTTTCTTTTGGGATACGACTATCTCCTATCCGATGCACTATTCCTTATTTACTGCATCCCTCGCTCCCTCATATTGACGAATTAACACAGAAATCGCGTCGCTATGAAATACTATAGGTCCTAT